>NC_141340.1:13990000-14035000 GCF_037954235.1 Aulostomus chinensis
TAAGGATTTACATCATGGGACTTGCTTTTTTATCCTCAAAAGAGAGGCGGGTCCCCACAATGTGAAATAGATTTATGTCCTCATAACATGAGGAACACCTGGAATACTCACACACTCACACACACAAGCATGCATATCTATGGCTGGAGGATTATTGCTCAGGCATGGAGAGGACGTCTGTGTGGGTAAAATGCTTGTAGGCCAAGTCCTGCTCCACTTTTCTCTGCTGTCTCTCGGCTCCTGGTATGTGAAGATACCATCTCTGGCCAAAAGACAATCAGGAAAGCTTTTGAACTCACAGATGAATATTTCAAACCCACTGAATGAAGTCAAGTGTGTGTTAAATTCACCAACTCAACAGTCTTCACTGTGTCCGTCATGTGGATAAGCACTCAAGCTTACAGCAGCAATAAAAAAAAATGGAGCTGACATGAAATATTGTTCTCCGGCCAGACCCTTACGGGAATAACTACTAGAAAAATGAACGCCGTCCATGAGGTTTTCTTTTTCTCATTACTAAGACCAAGAGTTTTTTTGAACCCACAGTTAAATATTGTGAAGCCACAGAATGATAAAATCTGTGTGAATTCAATCGACTCAACTGAATTTATTCTGTCATTTGTGAATAAACACTCAACGGCCGCACCCCCTTACCAGAGCGACTTTAGCAGAGAGATTTAAAACCAAGTAAATCCCAGGATTCTGCATATTCGCATAATACACTTGGCTTGTGAAAGCAGAGAATGTCAGCGCTTCAAAATTTCATTAATATGACATTATATAGATCATTAGTAAATCACTACTTCCCTTTCAGATAACTAAGCTATCGTTATTGTAATTCTCTCTTTTTTAAGTTTCTTTAATGTATAATGGGCCCTTTTTTTTTCGAATTTCGCTTCTTACTGTTTGCCTGCTTTCTTGTTATTTTGTATATTTGGTGAATTGAAGACAACTTTCCTCCCTCTCTGTGAACATAATTATTCTGGTCTATTCTATTCTATTCTTGTAATAATATGGTAAATTTTCCTCCTATCTCAAGAAAACCAAACCAGTTTTCTGGAGGATTTATCCTGAGATAACATAATAATTAACTTGTGATCTCAAGATAATGGCATTAAAAAGCTAATAAGAACACATTTGAATTATTCTTATGTCACACACATAAAACATAAATAAAGGGAATATCAAAGTATGTGTAGGGGTATGAGCCTGGTGTAGTTTATATAAAAACACCTCACAGCGATACAAATGAAAATGTACAAACAAAATAACTAATCACTAAATCACCAATAAATATTGATGTTCAATCAAATCAGCTGAATATCATTCATTTTTCAAATTAGAAGGCAAAAAAAAACCCCACGTCTACTTATAATGACATATATCAACATTTTTATTTGACCTTTGACAGAAAATGGACCATGAGATACTTGGATGAAGATTCTTAGCCTTCCTTCAGTAAAGATTAGCATTCGGAAGCTACAAGCTAAACAGCTTAAAGCAATCAAGATACTCTTTACTTGCACTTTCTTCCAGTTTCCTTTCAAGTGTCTCCAGAAGCTATTAGGCCATTATGACTGCATGGTTGCTTGCTAGCGTGAACGCTGCTGAAGCTTTCCCACTGACATCATCCACACGAACGCCGAGCTTGTGGGTTCCAGAGGGCAGACCGATGTTTGACAGCATTCCCAAGTGAATTCCAAAATTCCCATGTGACCTCAGGAGGTTGAGCAGGAACTCTGGTGCTGTTTGGAAAGACATTCCAACCAGAGTTACAACAAATGCATTCCAAAGTAATACAAAACCTTCAAGCTAATGTTTCAAAATTAATTACCATGGATTTCACACCCGTATTCCTTTAAGTCAAATGTTTTTTTTTCTTTAGCACAGGAAAGCCTGTTAAATTTAAACATACTACAAATGGAGGTGTATTTGACTGACTGACAACTCTAATAACCTCCAGTGGATGCGGGGTTTGAAGGATTTGTGTGGCTCCTCAACATGCTTTTAATATGACAGATAATGCCGTTTGCGGCTTACGGTTGCTGTGTTATCATCAGTTTGCAGCGCTTGTAAACACATTTTGTCAACTTTTTTAGTTGACTTGCTCATCCCGTAATGAGTCAGCATGCTAGTCATGAGGTACATTTGTTTTTACAGCAGTTTTAAAACCATAATTACTGCGGTCTAAAACGAACGGTAACAAATGTGTGTGCAATGGACCTGATCGGCTCTGGTCACTGATGTCACTTGACGCCAAGGACGCAGCACTGAAGTTGTCATCAGTTTATATGCAGAATAGTGTTCAACCACTTTTCTGAATTCACATAAACGTCTATCCAAGAATAATCGCTTGTCTTTCTTTCACACAAACACACCAGACAACCACGGGGTAAGTGTGAATATTACCACCAAAATGGCAAACTAGTAATCTTGTGAGAAACTTTTAAATGCAGTATTGTAGTAAAATGTTGCCGCTGTTGCTTGAGCTGGGGAGGAGACAGAATTTGTGGATAGAGAAATTACATCTGGTGACATGTACAGTTTTGGAGACAACAAGGTTGTGAGTCTTTGGTGCCCAGATGTTTGGGACAAATAGTTTTGGGCAGCTTTGTCTAAATGTTTGCAGCACTGTGGGCACGTTTATTTCACGATGGGATTTTATTACTCTCAGACTGTAATAACATTGGGGAGCTCACGCTTAAGCTGTTGTCGTCTTCTCCTTTGAAACCTGGGAAGCCAGCGGGGATACAGAGGAGAGAGAGAGAGAGAGAGAGAGAGAGAGAGAGAGAGAGAGAGAGAGAGAGAGAGAGAGGAATGCTCTCCATCAGCGCGCTACTCTTTGCTCTCCCACTTGCCTGCCATGGGATGTGTAATTACTCCAAAATTAAAGTGCTTGTCCTCGTGACTGTGTGTGTGTGTGCGCACGTGTGCGCACGTGTGTGTGTATGTGTGTGTGTGTGTGTGCGCGCGCGTGCGTGTGTGTGTGCGCCTCGTAGTGCTTGTTGACCGCTCTTGACTGTGTCAACATTGTGGCCTGGACAGAACAGCCAATTTCACACAAGTGAGTCAAGGCAAGGCAGAGCTGATACGAAAACCAAACATTTTACTTAAACGGCGTTGAAAAAGCAGCTGCTCAAACCTCCTTCTCTGACTTTCTGTGATTCCTGCTGATTAATTCCTCCCTTTTCTATGGCCATCTTTCCTTTTTGCTCAGTAAATGTCAACTCTTTCTCCCTCTTTCTTCCGTCAGACCGCAGGAATGAAGAGTGACCGCCACTATTGTCACTTTCTCACACTGTAATCACTGGGTCCACAAGACACACACAGTTACACACACACGTATACAAATCCAGAGATGAGAAACATTTCAGAATACTCTTTGTACTTCCAAGTGTAGTAAACATCAAGAGTGAATATGCACTACATTACACTTTTCCTAGTGATCTTAAGAAAAAAGAACCCCATCGTGACACAATTCACAACAGGCTTGATTTACGAATAATGAGAAAAGCAAAATTGTAAATAGATAAACATTCCTAACCAGTTTGTATCATCTTGAAGTAGTAAACAAGGATTTATAGTTAAGTCACAATTTGATTTTTATGTGCTATTGAAATCCTGCTGAATTATGAGACAGCGTTATTGCATTTCGGTGGAGTCAGCAGGTCTCGTTGCTTTTATTTCCTCTGGTCTGTACAATAAACACGTTTCAAATCCTGGAGTGGGCTGGGTTTTCCACCATTAGGCAATGCTGCTGTTATAAATCACCGTCGAGGCTAATTATAGTTCATAGCTCATGCTGTTCTTCACACTAATGTTCTAGTATTTTCTGTTTACTGTTAGTTCAGATGGTGTGAAGTTTTGTAAGCTAAGTCAGGTCCCTCCACTGTGGCAACCAAAATAACTCTCCAGAGGAAACACTAAATTCAGAAGAAGTTAGCAAGTCTTTTTTTTATTTTTATTTTTTTACATTTATGTCTTTTTTATTTGAACATCATTTTTTGTGGCTTGAATCTGACAAAACATTATGTGGCGAAATGTAAGCAGAAACCACGAGTGAGGTAGAAAAATCACAGTCCTCCCTTATCTCACTCAACTTCAAATTCAAAGACATTATTTTCTGACCAGGATTATTTCTTTGTGACTCCAGAATGCAGAGAAAGTCCAGCCACATATGTTTAGCTTGATCATCTCAACTGTTACAGCAACAAAACAACAGAAAATCTGTCCAAAAACATGTTTACAAGTGCAGCATTCCAGAAAATCCACACCTTTAGTTCAGCCACAAACTCAGTCATTCATAAATACTTATTTAAGCAAAAAAAAGAAACTATATAACTGTAACCCTCCTCCTTCTGTGGCTGTTGTTAGCTGCCATTAGTTCATCCATCCATCCATTTTCTATACGGCTTATGGGGGGGTTGGAGCCTATCCCAACTGACATTGCTCGAGAGGTGGGGTTCATCCCAGTCTGTCGCAGGGCCATCAGTATTTTGCTCAAGGATACTTGGACATGGTCACTGGGGGAAGTCAGAATCAAACAAGCGACCCTTCGGTTGCTAAACGGCCACTCTACCTCCGAGCCATGCCGCCCTCTTGGCTACTGTGAGCTTCAAGCAAATTGACTGGCTCTGTCTACGTTCTGGAGTCATGAAGAATTTACGCAGGATTGAAAATCATTTTTGTGCGCTCCAGGTATGTATCAAAGTATTATTTTAAGTCTTCAATAAAAAGCAGAAAAATAAATTGTACAAATTTATCAAATGTCACAAATTCCCCAGTGTTACTCGCTACACAAAAACATGAATTGTCCTTGACTATCCGCTGCAATCTTTGTCTTTTCCACATCTGTATATGACAATGTTTCCTCTATAGACGTATTGCAGGCTGAGAAAGCATAAATACTATAAACATTTACATCCGTGTATATACAGTACACGAGTGCATATGTGCGATGTGAATCGTGGCTTGGCTTTCCCTCTACATTTCTCTCCTCAATGTGCGACTGCGTCCTTGTGTTAAACCAGCTGTGAAATGTTGAGACAGCGTTGGCACGGCGGGCTCTTCTTTCATAATAGACGACTTTGCTTAACATAGAAAGAAAAACACAGAAAGGAACTGTAATATATACTTTTGCAACATTGGAAAACACAGAATACACAGTTAAAACCTCAACTTTAGCTCAGAGAACATGTGTTTACAGCTCTTGTGTTTGAAATACAGCGTAACAAATTCCTTTGGCATAACAAGTTTTTTTTTTCATAAACTCTATTTTTCCCATGTATTTTTAGTCCAGATGCATAAAGTGATTCCTAAAATGCCATTAGACTGCAACAGCATGTGGTCTTGGCTCTCGCCAATCAGTAAATGTGACAAATTATCGCACGAGATCATTTACAAATGAACAGCAACTATGGCTAACTTGCATCTCATTAAAAATCACATAATAATTATCAATATAAATCAACTGTGAAAACCCAAATCTTAAGAAATCCCTGAGTCACATGCTCGTTGTCAAGGTGAGTCTGTACTGCTGTCACACCTCAGAGCAGCAATGTTGAATACTTCCTGTTGAGGATGCAGGAAAAAGAATCCACAAATGACCTGGTCAGTCTCATAACAAGGGTAAGAAAGAAGCCACTGTGTATGCTTTGAGCTATAATTTATTTTCTTCTTTTGCAGTCTGTGTTTGTTTTTTGGGGGCGGCTGAAACCAAAACTAAACATTTGTTTCCTCTTGGATGCTGTTCATCCCAAATGATGGGCCATTCAAATAAACCCTGGGTCACATAGCAATGACCACAATGGAGCTGCCCCTAGCACAAGGGTCACTGGAGAAATATTTCAATATCAGTGTCCCTGAGATTATTTTGCCATAAATGATTTTATAAGCAAAAACTGAACTATTGCCACTGTGTGGCAGACAAAACTTGGATCCGACTTCCCACCGCCAACGTTGGGTGCAAACGTGCGTCATGTTGGGTTGCGGTTGTGCTCAGACAACAGCAGGTTGTTGAGTTGGATGACGATGTTGGCAAAGTCAGTGAGCTCCACGAAGTCAGAGGTGATGATGTTGACTCCTCCATCCCCCGGCCTCTGAGCCTGCACCCAGGACATGATGGTTGGAAGGTTTCTGGTTCACAGGGACACAAAAGAAGAGAATTGGGCCAGTTATGAGTATTTGGGTGATATGGAAGTGTATTTACTTGAGATGAAAAAAAAAACACTGTGAAATTTCTGTGGAAAAAAAAAGCAAGTTCATGATTCTGAATGAGGACTGCACGGTGGTGCAGTGGTTCGCACTGTCACCTCACAGCAAGAAGGTTCCAGGCTCAAACACAGGATCTTTCTGTGTGAGTCTCCATGTTCTCCCTGTTCCTGTGTGGGTTCTCTCTGGTACTCCAGCTTCCTCCCACAGTCCAAAGACATCAAGAGGGGACGAGGCTGATTGATACTCTAAATTGACTGTAGGTGTGACTGTGAGTGTGAATGGTTGTCTGTCTCTATGTGTTGGCCCTGTGATGGACTGGTGACCCGTCCAGGGTGAACGCCGCCTCTCACCTGACGGCTGCTGGGATAGGCTCCAGCCCCCCCCCCCCCCCCCCCACAACCCTTAACAGGATAAGCGGAAGAAAATGAATGGATGGATGATTCCGAATGAACAGCATACACTAAAAAAAATGTCTGCTCAATCATTTTCTTGTGCTCATCATACTTTTATTTTGTGGAAAAATGGCTTAACGGCACTCCCTAGAAATCAAATATTTTTCTGGAAAACTACCTTTGTTTCACCCACGTGCAAGACATTTTGTAGAACTGTTAAAATGGGCAGTAGGCTTTGACGTCAACCCATCTGGAAGTCCACCATTTTGAATTGAATTGTTGTTTCAGTTGTTGTAGTTTTGCGTTTATTTGCCATTTTATAAAGTTGTACTTTAACACATTCCTTTTGGGGTCTTTTATCTGATACTCTCCAAATTCAAACCATGTACACTAAACTCCTTGGAAATATGAAATTGCAAAAAAAAAAATTCGGCTGCATTACACTACGTGTTTGTCATAATGACTTAGAGTATATAAAAACAAAAATAAAACGAAACAAAACATAAAAAACATCATGCAAAACCCCAAGTCTGCGTTAGCTAAAACATAAAGAGTTTAAAGTGCATAACCCGACCCCAGATCTCTCAGTTTCAGAGGGCTGAAAGAAAAGTTACACACGATATCTTGAAGATAAATTATTCTGTAACAATGTGGAGAAAATGGGAAAGACTGATGTTTCTGTGACTGTTAGCATCTATTTTTCCAATTGTTAGAAAATTTTTCCATTTCTGTTTTTGGTACACACACACACACACACACACACACACACACACACACACACACACACACATTCACTATGACTCTCAACTGTAACACTTCTTACACCCATACATTCTCTACAATGTCTAAGCCACCAGCAGAACAAAACCAGGAAGTCAGAATGTTTATCCAGCGGTGATAAACAATTCTGTTTCCTCAGAAGTGCAAAACGAGGCCACCTCCTGTCTCGCCAGAGCATCCGCTCAGGGTTTTATTCCCCAGCCTCGGTGGCTGTGCCTCTCTGATTTAAAACTAGAGTGGGTATGTATTCTAAGTCAGGATTTCCGCTGTCATTTCCACGTAGATCTAAGGCTCAACAAGCTGGATCATGGTAAAAATGTGTGCAAATAATTCAGTCCTAGCAAAGGAAATAAGATTTCTTATCTGCAAGATGAAGTGTGTTTTGGTGTAATCCACAATAGTTTGCAAATGGATAAAGAGGATTAGAGCAGATTCCCAGTAGACTAAGCCTGTGAAGTGACAGAATATCGTGGATAAATCACACTCATCCATGCTTTACAGCCATGAAGGTGGAAGTGTGTAGGTAACATGAAGTGTATTCAAATAATCAAGTTGGCTGTCATTTTTGTTCATACTAGTACATTAGTAGCATGTAATAGTGACATCTACTGGCCATGAATAAACAGATTCTCCTCTGAGGTCGTCAAAGTGCCATAAAGAGAAACTCCCTAGGTCTCAAAGCATCCCATCACATCTAGACCTCATCATCCACCTCGTCACTGACCTTTCCACCAGGTAGTTACGTAAACCCCAGACCAGGCCCTTGGCCACAGTGTTGACCCTGGGTGTGAGGATGGCCTGAGACACATGGAAGGAACCCTGCTTTGCTCTTTCCCTCAGCGTGCTTTCCAGGAACTAGCCAAACAATAAAGGTCAAACATGAGTTGTCACAAACATGAAGATAGGCAGGTGCAAATGAATGTATTGCAGGTGAGAGTCAGATAATACAAGATATTTAAGGCCAGGGAGGCTTGTTGGGATTTGCTTTCTGACCTGAATGAGTTTGCTGGGTTCGGTGGTGTTTGCCCAGGGAGCAGGGATTTTATTGCCAGGCCACATGACAGGGATGCTCTGACCTAATGTGTGATGGTAGAAGACTATTACCTGTGGAGAGAAGAAAGTAAAAAGTGTGTTGCAACCTAGTCTTCTAAAGGACTGCAGCTCCATTCCTCTCTTTTGTGGTCTTTACACTCTCTCTCTCTCTCTCTCTCTCTCTCTCTCTCTCTCCCTCTGTCTCTCGCTCCTTCTCTTTTGCCAACTAAGTCACAGATTAGGGTCAGAGGACTTCAACTGATTGTATCCAAATGACACACAAATGCGCACTAAAACCGCACATTCTTATCGGAATGCTTGCCGACCCGCTCTTCTCCACTGATATATGTGTGTCAAAAGACTTTAAGAAAGAATTCAATGAAGACATGAGGGAATGTACAAGTGTGAAGTGAGACAAAAATAGATATTTACCAAAAGATAGAGAAAGAGAGGGGGATTTTGTTGGAGATAAGTTTATGAGGATTGTAGGAAAAGACACAAAAGCAGAAGTTGACTTAAGAAAAGAGAAATGCGGTGAAAGATGGAAGGCAGGTTGAGTGATGAAACGAGTGTTAATAGGATGAAGCTGGCTGCTAATTCCTACCCTGGAGAGTCACAGCAACAGGGTTTACCCAGCCACAGTGGCTGGCCTGGGGTGTCCTACTGTATACACACACACACACACACACACACACACACACACACACACACACACACACACACACACACACACACACACACACACACACTGCTTTTACAGTAGCCAAATGAGCTAAAAGCTTACATTGCTGTGTTTGAGCTGACTGAATGAGAAAATCAAAGTTACACACCAACTTTTTGGACAAATACACTTATTTAGCATCCTTTCCAGAGCCAGACAAGAAGATATCCTTCTCTCCTCTGTTCGTACATGAACTTAGACCCAGAGGCCAGCTTCCCGCTAGTTAGTGTAGCACAATGAATGGCAGTGGTTGGGTGGGTTAGCATATTTTTTTTGCAGAAGTATTCATTGTGCGAAGCTAACTAGCAGATAGCCTCAGCTCTCAAACACACGCACGCAAAGAGGAGAAAAGGGCATTTCTCTTCTCGTCCGGCTCTGAAGAGGATGAACAATAAGCATATTTCAAGCTAATGTGTTTCTTCTAACAGCAAGTAAGAGAATACAAACACGTAGCTGTGCACTAATAATGTTGCTTATGAAAACATGAAGTACTTTGAAATATTCTATTTGCTTCAGATTTACCACCATTGAGAGACTTGGTGAGTTGAGAACAACATTTGAGTTGAAATATTTGAAAATATTTCTTTAAAAAAAAAATACTGTTGTACTGCTTATGGATGCATGAAGACCTCACCTGGGACTTCTTCTCCCAGAGGTAGTCCAGGGTGATATTCTCCACGGCACAGTTTTTACAAAGCTTACTGCCAAACACTTCCTGCAGCATGTTGATGAGGTATGTGTGGTGCTCTGGGCCC
This sequence comes from Aulostomus chinensis, assembly GCF_037954235.1. NCBI lineage: Eukaryota > Metazoa > Chordata > Actinopteri > Syngnathiformes > Aulostomidae > Aulostomus > Aulostomus chinensis. Next base: position 13,999,894 of record NC_141340.1, read on the forward strand.
ATTTCATAGTAGTGGTTGAAGTCCAGGAATATTACCTTCATCAATCAAACACCAATCAATCCATTATTAAAAACAATCCATGACAATCTCTTGCAGAGTGATGATACTATCAAATTCCAACTGTCTCTCACTTCTTTTCTGTGTCTGCTGAGGAATGAGTTGATTTCTATCAGTCCGTCTCTCACCTTTTGGGAAGAAGAGAGTGTTGGAGGTCATTTGCTGCTCGAAACAAAAATTATTGGAAGAAATATTAACTTTGTCATAAAACATTTTCCATCCCTGCTGTCTAACATGTAAATTTTTACTTTGGGGTCTATAAATCCATCTCATGATGATACGCTGTAGCTAACTGGGTGTCACAAAGCGGCGGACAACATTTGATCCCCATTCAGTGAAGTCTGTACCCGACTACCTTGTGTCCAAACAGGCCGTGGATGAAGTAGATCTCATTTCCTGGCTCGCCTGGTTTGGAGGAGACCCGCAGATCAAAGTAGCGGATCCCTGCATCCAGTTGCTCCTTAAAAGTCAGGTTCTGAAAACATTTGAGTGGAAATTGAACGAAATGCAAGTGTACAAACTATCCAAATCGTCTAAACTAGGAAGGCTAAGCTAATGCGTGATGATGAGGGTCGTACCTGGGTCATGGACCACTTCACCATAACTTTCTTGGCTAAAACGCTAAACATGGTGGCCAGGTACTTCACATACACCTTCTGATCAGGACCCACAGGAGCATGTACATCTACCCAGTAGGTGAAAGAGTCATGGGACCCTAGAGGAGAGAGGGAGGGAGAGCTGATGATGATGATGGCGAGGCATAGCATAAAAAATATCAGTAAGGCAGGAGGAAACAGGAAGATGAGAGAAAAAAATGACAAAAACAAAAACCTGCAGGTGGGATGTGGTTGCAGATACACAGAGAATCGAGATAAAACTTCATATTCTTTAATTATGTGGTTATATTAATTTCATATATACTTTATACATAATTTTCCTTTCCATCTGTCCATCCAGGGGTGATGGACAGATGGACAGCGTTACGCATGAGCAGCTCACCTGGCACAGCGAGGAGTTTGAGGGGCATGGCACTGAGTTTGGAGGGAAGCGAACCCATCCAGTCGGCATTGACGTTTCCGATCCCCGCAGGCCGAGTCTTCATGTCGGAACCAGACTAGTAACACCACCCCTTCCTCAAGAAACCGCTCTCCGTTGCAGATGTACAACCGGTGACGCGTCACCGCCATGGGCTCTTTGCAGGATAAAATTACCGTAGCTCATGATGGAATACTGTCCCGAAGAAACCTGTCCGGTTCAAAGTCTACCACCTGGACACCAAAATTTTTCCTCGTCCGGTTTCTGTGAGACCATGGGCACCAGCCAGACCAGCGGGTGGCTAATGACCGCACCTGATAATCCTCTTAGACCGACATTCCACTTGTCATCCCCCTCCTCCCCTCTTGCTTTTTACCCTTCTGTGTGTCAGTGTGTGTGAGAAGACCACCCCGCGGATGGGAACCACGAAAACACACACACACACACACACACACACACACACGGGTGACAGATGGGGAAAGTCTTCTGATTATTGGATGAAGCTGGATTTGAGTTTGGAATCTGCGTGACGTGTCTGAGGATGAATGCTCACCAAGTATTAATCTGCTAATTAAGATCATCGTGCTGAGGAGGTGATGCGCGTGACTCCCATGAATATGTGCATCAGGGGTGACCTCTTGGGCTGCTCTACTCTATTGTATTCTATTCTATTCTATTGTACTCTATTGTACTCTATTCTATTCTATTCTATGCCATTGAACTGACCCACATAAAAATATTTTGATAAATGAATGATTAAGGACATGGATAAATATATTCAGAAAATGTAAATATACATTATTTATAACTTGCACTATACATTTACATCATACATACCAGACTGCTTTTGTCATCCTCATGTGCTATACTCACAGCTTATCTTTTACAATTTGTAGAATGACATGAGAGGAGTTTTCTTTGTCCTCGAGCCTGCTGCGCCATCTGCTGGAGACTCACTGGGTGCGCTCTCATTCTGACTACTATTTCCATCATCTAACGTCCATAGTCATTGTGAAATTTACCATTCTTCATTTTTAGCATTGAAATGATAGTAAAAACTTTCATAATTTCACATTAGGTCTGAAAACCTGTGAAAATGTTTTTTTTTATCGTCGTTTTTCTTCAATAGTCGGTTGAAAACTTAAAATACAAAATCCTGCATTTACCCTATAGCATTCTAAATTTTAAACTCGGCTGTATTATGTTCAAACCCCTCAGTTAAACTACACTTCTGGCGGCCCACTCCACCGAACCCATAAGGACATCAAGTCCCATGAAGCATCGCACCCGGCAGGCTTGTCACCTGGCAGCTTAAACAAGCGTCGCGTTTGTGTGCGCGTTTCCATGGGGAACAGTCACACATACATACACACACCCACCCACATTTATATATATATATATATATACACACACACACACACACACACACACACACACTGTATCAGAGGAGCTCGGTTTGGATGTGAGTTTTATCTGAAGACAGTTCTTTATCAGCAAGTCCAGACAACGAGCGAGGACGGGGACAAGACAACACCCCACCGAATGGTGAGTTTTGACGAGGAGGGAGAGGACAGGCTGAAAGTGAAATATAGGAGCTTTCGAAGGTGACATAACGCTTGTTTATTTGATAAATGACAGTTTAATTGAGGTATAAATGTTTTTTAAGAGATTTAATTCAGTTGAATTGTTAGTTTAATTTGCAGGATATTGTTAAAAGTGCAGCAGAGTGAAGTAGTGGTGACTACATTTAGAAATCCCCGTTCTCCGTCCATGTGTGTTTCCAGCCTAATTGACCTTGAATAGCTTCCTAATGTCATGTGGCCTGGATACATCTTAATTCCCTTTAAATCCCTCCACAACAGACCGCCATATGTGAAAGCTGAGTCCTCTGGCTGGCCTCCCTCCTGTCCTTATTGTCTCAGGAAGACCTGGACATATCAAAGAAGGCTTGTTTGCAGGGGAAGGAAGATTTTCAATCATGAAAATGTATGATAAAATGACAAATCCTTTAGGCAAACGGTGATTCACTCATTAAATAGGTTTTAGGAGTATGACCAGTCCAGTTGTATGGGGGGGGGGGGGGGGGGGTTCTTGGCCCTCTTCAATGAAATAAACAATCTAGTTTTGTTTCGCCTCCCTTGGCTTCCTCGTGACTAAATTTCCTTTATTAACCCAGATAACTCAATTCAAGGATAGATGCAAATAGCTCACAGATGGATGTCACAGCCTTTCACTTAAATACTCTAAACTTATGAGGCCCACGCTTTGTTCCTGTTGTTGTTTTTTGAGGTAATTAGCGTTTTGATGGAGATTAATCTGAATGAAGAAGAAGAACCCGTATTTTGTCATTTACGCTGAGACGTTCAACCAGTTACCTGTCTTTCTGAAATTACCTAATAAGAGTTAAACAATGGTGACTTTGTGATCAAAGAATCACAGATCACTAGAAAAAATACTTAAAGAATGCATGGATACTTGAACAGCCGTCCCCGGCTTCGGCGTCATGATGTTGAGTCATGATGAATCATGAACATTCATGATGTTGAATGATCACATTGAAGTGCGATATTTATAGGTTCATAGAAAATCATTTTCAGGTCATATAATATCCTGCTGAAAAAAAGATATTTATATTTAGGTGGCAAATAAAGGAAAAAAAATGTCCAAAATGGCTAAAAGAGACCAAGACTCCAAAGATGTGTAGTCAAATCGAAGAACTTAATATTTATGAGGTGAAGAGAAATCTGATCCATGCAATCACTTGTTGCAGCATCATATTTGCTTCTTTTTGTTATGATTAAGAAATCCTGAGTGGGTTCATACAACATAGCAGTGTGCGATCACAGTGGCCCCAATCAAATCCTCTCACGCTGTGGATGCCGGTAAGCGTAATGGTGATGTAACATCCTATTTACATCCCCGTTGGTCTAATCTGCCTGGGGCAGAGCGATGTCATCTCCCCTGTGTGGTCAGGATGGAGCATCCCACTAGTGTGACACACGCATAATCCTCCTTACCGAGGGGAAAAACAAGAAGTCGTCTTAGCTATTCTACATTTTCAGATTTCTTAAAACCCCTTTTTTATACTCTCAGGAGTTGTCGAGACTGTTTTGATTGTATTCGTGCGATTTTGTGTTTACCTGCCGCTGCTGACAACGTTTACTTCTTCACAGTGAAGTCTTGCAAGGACACGGGACCCACTTTTGGCTGATCAGCCTTCCTAATGATGCCTCGGTTACTGGAAGATACCAGAATGGCTGAGGTTTGTGACTGAGGAGCCTCTCTCCCAGAACAGCTGAACTGTTTTTGTTTTTTGTTTTTTTGGTTTGGATGATGTTTTGATCAATGAGTCAGCGCCGTTTGTCTTCAACGGGTGTCGTGAATAAGAGAAGTTGATCAGCTGATGAAAGCATCTTGAGAGATGATGAATCGCTACACCACCCTGAGGCAGCTGGGTGATGGGACTTACGGCAGTGTTCTGATGGGGAGAAGCAATGAGTCTGGAGAATTTGTGGCTATTAAAAGGTGAGTAGGACGTGTTAGTAGCTCGGAAATAGACCTGATATTGTTTTGAATATGGATGGGGGCCCAAACTTAAGCTTTCATAGTTTTCTACCGGCAAAAAGCAAAGACATATTGTGTTGTTATAATGCCTTTTGTCTGTGTACCATTGTCTCTCGTGCCTCTTTTTTTTTTCTCACTCCTCAAATCAAATTTTACACTGACACCCCTGACCTAAATCCAACAGGAAGTCCACAATATGCACATGAAAGAACGACTGCGCCAATTTTGGACCCCGAGCAAACACTATCTCCTCCTAGGGTGTTAATGGAATCCCTTCTAAAAGACCTTTGTAAACACACATTACGTGTCACTACACATCAGTGCATTTGGTACAGTCGAATCTTTTATTATTTCAGCACATTGCCTGGCTAAGTGTAGCTCAGAGATGGCCCAGGTCATTGAGCTTGGCAGGCTCAAAGCAATCCAGGTCCTGAACATTGGCAAGCGCTTCTGTGGTCAGGCCACATTGGAGCAGGGCACAGTAGCTATGTGGCTATGTCAGACGACGAGAAGTTCTGTCCTGCAATCCAGGGGCTGCACCCTAGGGTGGAGTTGAGGCACTGCAGGGTGATGGCTCGTTCTTCTGCACCAGGTCAAAGTTGAGGATTGGGGCAGAGGGCTCAGCTGCTGCTGAGTGAAAGGTCCAGGTTGGTTGCTCCGCATGGCAGAGGTTTCTCTATGGTAACTTTTAACTGGTTGATTCTTCGCATAAAATCATCCTGACATTTCAGAAGAGCTTTCATTGCATGGGCTCCTCCTGGTACATGGACATGGCAGAGGACAGTTAGCACACTGACAGACAATAAACATAAAAGTGTGGCCACAGATTTCTTCTGGATCAGCAGTCTGACCTCATCACCGTGGTGGTGTGGTTCATAGGGGACCTTGGCGGGCCTTTTGGGGGAGCTGAATGAGACGCCATGGTCTTTTCCCCCATTGTCCTCCACCACTGAAAGGCATCAAAGAAATGTTTTTATGACACGTGTCTCTGTCTTTAGTTTTGTCCTTCGTGTGATCAGTGGCTGCAGTGGCTCTCTGATTAATGTCGTCGTGTATTTGAATTTCAGTTCTTACTGTCGTTCTCCAGTTTCTCTCCTCCGTTACAGTCACTGAAGTCTGACTGCGCCCCCTCAGCAGGAGGACCGATGCTGTCCTCCAACACACGTGTCTGCTCTCCAGCATAGTGATAATTTTGAATATTTCTTTCTGCTGTTCTTAGGACTCTGCTGGCAAGAGTGAGTCTTCCCCTCACAGTCCTGCTGACAACGTTCAATGTGACCCCTGGCTACACACTTTGATAGAAACGCAGCTGAACTTCAACTGACAGTCCCTCTAGAAAAACGTGATTATGCGATTGCATAATTCGCCACATAGGCAACCAAAGTCCGCACATTTATGTGGGGCTGCATTTTTTTCACCGTATAAATCGCTGATTTCCATGCAAATGTCCAAAAATATGCCAGGGTTAACAGGCTTAGAACTAAAGGTGTTAAAAACTTTGTAATAACTCAAACGGTTTGGATTCTGTGAGCCCCGAAAGTTTCTGTGCCTTACAATATAAACCACTAGGGAGGCAATCTGGAAATATACTTTGTGTCAAACTGAGGCTTCTGATGTCTAAACTATAACTCTGACCACTTTCCAACCTGTATCACTGGATTCAGGACAAATTTTCCTACTAAAATGTGAATTGTAATGTAAGATTTGGCCAAAGTCATGGGATTTATGAGGATTTTTACATGAAGAGTACTCTACAACCCTCATCAAACTGACAGGGCAAAGGAGGGAAGGAAGAGGGGGTGGGTAAAGTCAGAGTTGTCATCTTTGTGCCATTTTTGGACCCCAAACAAACGCTGAAGTCAGAGCTGTCAGCCTTAGTCTGAAAACATCCATGTGCCCGTGACTGAAGCCCTTCGACTGCGCCACACCCTGACGAGGGTGCAAAGGCCCGTTCAATGCTGCTTGAAGCTTTGATTTTATTTGTTTTTACTTATGGCGGCCAGATCGAACTTAGGGCGGCCAGATCAAACTTATGGCAGACCAGACCAATTTTTGCCCCAAGGACCCCATATTAGGCTGCCCTGTCCTACTGCAATGTCTTAGGTCTGAGTTTGCACTACATCCCATTTTCTCTCCAACTCACTCTCTCTCTAACCCACTTGGATCATTGGATAATTTGCCTTTTAGGAAAAAGATTGAAAGTGACATCTAGCTCTAATTCGGGTTTCCTGCCATCAGCAGAGGAAACGAACTCTTCGCGCGTGCGTGTGTGTGTGTGTGTGTGTGTGTGTGTTCATGTCAGCAGCTTGGCAGCAGGGCTCAATAATACATGAGTGAGCGAGGAGATGCATCCACCAGTTGAACATTTGGTTACTATGTAACACAATATGTGCGGTGACGGAGAAAGGGAGTGAAAGTAGAGGGGGTGTGTCAGGTTGCTGACATTATGGAAGGGACAACTGAAACTGGCTGGCACCCAGAGTGGAGAAAAGGATATAGGAACACACTTACATCATTCCAGGAGGAGGGAGAGGTAATACTGCTGGAAGAAGTTAAGGGTGTCAGTGTGTTACTGAGGGATTATGGTGACGATAACAAATTGAAATCATCCTGACTCCATAATATACTGCATGTGGAGCAGATGTTAGGGGCCTCTTGGGACTCTGAGATGATAATGAATTTTGCCTGTTTTGTAGGGACCTTTGACCTTTTTGGATTAAAACTGTCATCATTTCATCACTTTATGCTACAGCAGAGTTCAGGAATGAGTCTTTAAACCCAGAAACACATTAGCATGTTGAACATATGGTTCCTTGTCTCCAAGTCTGGGGGTTTTGTGAATACATTTTGAGTTTAATGCCTGTAATAATGTCTGTAGTTGACAAATTTAAGATTTTTTTTCTATGGCATAAACACATTAGTAAATAGCACGCTTGTGAATTTTAAGCTTTTGTGTAGCTTTAAAATAGTTGAAAACAAGTGGTTAAATGAGAGGAAGACATTAAAAGTCATCAAAACAGAAGTGCAAAGCTAGTTGGGGCTAGTTATGCGTCTGTGGTGTCGTTCGTTTGTTGCCTGATCAAGTGTAAAAATCCCATTGGAGTTGGATCAGGAGACCTCATGGTGATGCTAACTTCCTGGTTAGCCTAAAGAAACTCCTGCTGCACTCTTTTTGCGTGAAGTTAGTTTAATTATAAGTGTATAAATTCTAGATTTATAGCCAGAATTTTTTTTTTTTTTTTAATGTAGTCACTGTCACCATGACCTTTGACCTTTTGGGCTAAAGTTTTAGAAGTTCCCCCGAGGTGTCCTTGACATCACGTTAATGATTTAGCTGATAAAATGACATGAGCTGAAACTGGAGACACTTCATAAGAGCTGAATTATTGATGGCAACGAGACCGTCGCTCTCACGTATGTGGTTAAATGTGTGAGCTGCACACCAATGATGCACGCTGGAAATGAATGACTTGCTGCTGATTTCCTCTCATAGAATGAAGAGGAAGTTTTATTCCTGGGAAGAATGCATGAACCTCAGAGAGGTGAAGGTAATGCTACTTTCTCTTTTTTGTGCGTGAGTTGTGTGTAGTGAGGGATACATAATATTTTAATGTTTGCGTAACCCAACAGCACCGGGAATGATTGCCGCTATCTTCACGTATTTTAGAAGAGTTGAGGAAAATGTCTTCAGTGAAGAGCTCATTTTAAAAAGCTTGATATTCGGTGTAAATAACATTGAGGATGTTTTTGAAACACCAGTCTCTGAAGAAGCTGAACCACGCAAACGTTGTGAAGCTAAAGGAGGTTATCAGAGAGAACGATCACCTGTACTTTGTCTTTGAGTACATGAAGGAGAACCTCTACCAGCTCATGAAGGACAGGTAAGAAAGTAAACACCACACTTGAGAATAGACTGTAGAATCAGTGCTTTTTAGTCTGATATTATCACAGAAGTGATATTTGATCGTTCACGTACAATCCATTTTGATATTTATCACAATGTGCTCAATCTCTGACTTTTTGCAAGCAGGTTTCTGATATTTTACGCCCAGACTGTATATGTTGAACGTGTGTATGTGTTCTCTGTTTCCAGTGTATTTCACCTTTTATGCGTATGATTCAAAAACAAAACAAGCTGTTTATGAGATGAAAATGTAAGGCTTACGAGTATTCTCTTAATTTCATGTTTCCAGAAAAAAATTATTCCCCGAATCGGTGATAAGAAACATAAGCTTTCAGATATTACAAGGCCTTTCGTTTATTCACAAACATGGTAGGTGTACCGCGTCCCCTTCACGCCTTGAGTTTCCCTGTGAGTGGTTTCACTTCTGCAAGATTCACCGAGACATTGTCAAAGAAATAAGAGAACTGTAGATATAAGAATATGAACTATTTCAAACAAATTTGATGTAATCTTGTAGTTTGTGAAGCCTCCAAACACTGTCCAGTCTATTCTTCTATGACTAACAGATGTGTGGATGTCTTTTTTTTTGGGGGGGGGGGGGGCTGACCTTTTCAGGAAGAAAAAATACTCATTTTGTTTGATCAGAGAATGAATAATCTGTAATATTTCAAAATAAAACTCATTCTAAAAACATGTATTCATCTTTCCACACATCTGCTGTAGTAGGCATGCACATTTCGCACTGTTCCTTCCTTTTTAACTGCCTTTGTTGTATTTCTTTCCTCTCCGTCTCTTTGGGCTGCCGTTAGAGAGAACAAGATGTTCTCAGAGAATGAAATTAGGAACATCATGTTTCAAGTGTTATCTGGGTTGGCTTTTGTGCATAAGCATGGTAAGAAGCTTTTCTCTGTCACTCATCCTGTTCATAAAGTAGCATGACCTTTACGCTGTTGCCTTGGTTGTGCTTGATGTTGTACATTCTTGTAGTGTAGAGCCATGATTCCCAAACTGGGGTATGTGTACCTTCAGGGGTACACACAAATACATGATGGGGTACAAGAAAAAAAATCCTGTTATCCTCTAAAAATCAAAATGATACCAGGATTTGTGTGTCCCAACCCGTCATTAGTACTCCTCCTCTGATTGGCTTTTAGCCTCCTCCGTCTTCCTCCACATGCCAAAAGGCACCAGGTACTAGCCATTAGCAGAGTAGGGCAGGTCTTCTGCAGATGGTTACCCAGTGACCCGTGACCATTTCCTTCTTGTTAAACTGATCTTGCGCCACACCCAGGGGAGCAGTAGTGGGTGCAGGACACCTGCTGAAGACATGACTGTCAAAACCATATGCTCTGAGGGGTTCCAGTCCTGTGACTGACAGATAGTGTGTGCTAGCTTAGCCACTGGTGGTGTTTGCAGCACCTGTGGAGGTAGAAGGGGAACACAGCAGGAGGTTTGTATGGTTCAGGGGGTACAGGACTTTCAAATAGTTTGGGAACCACTGGTTTAAAATGACCCTTTCAGATAGAACGATTGAAAGAGTTTCCCCGTGTCTCTTCATGTTAAGAAGATATTTATTATTCTGTCTAAAAGTGTTTAAAATATCGATATGATCTTTTTTATAGGGTTCTTCCACCGAGATATGAAGCCAGAAAATTTGTTGTGTATGGGTCCTGAACTGGTCAAAATAGCAGATTTTGGACTGGCCAGAGAGATCCGCTCGAAACCTCCCTACACGGACTACGTATCAACAAGATGGTGAGAGACATCAGCAGCTGTCTAACACACTAAAGCCACCCTATGAATATGAGGGAGCACTTATGTGAGGCTTGTTTTTATTTTCTGTGACTAGGTACCGAGCGCCCGAGGTTCTGCTCAGGTCATCCACGTACAGCTCTCCCATTGACCTGTGGGCTGTTGGCTGCATCATGGCTGAACTCTACACTCTCAGACCTCTTTTCCCCGGAAACAGTGAAGTGGACGAAATCTTTAAGATCTGCCAAGTGTTAGGCACTGTCAAAAAGGTGAGCGAAAAGTCACCTGAGAGACTAAAAAGCTTAATTTGAGTTATTTAGTATTAAATAAACTTGTCATGTGATGCTTGCAACATTAAAAACACAACATATAAAATCCCTACCGCCTTTAGTTTATAAAGGTATATTGAGTATCTATTTTTTCATTTGGGTTGTAAAATAAGATCAAGATCACAACTCCTTTATTGATATGTAATCATTTGATTGTCTCCTCCATTAGGTGGATTGGCCAGAGGGTTACCAACTAGCTACTGCTATGAACTTTCGCTTCCCGCAATGCGTGCCGACTCACTTGAAGACGCTCATTCCAAATGCCAGCAATGAAGCTATCAACTTGATGAAAGACCTGCTGCAGTGGGACCCCAAGAAAAGACCCACAGCTGTACAGGTAAACAGACTCTTCAGGTCTGAAGGGTTTAACTGCCATGTTTTTCAAATGTAAATGCCACTTCACAGGAGGGAAATATGAAACGTAACACTGGATAAAACGCTAACAGAAAACCAAAAAATGTTTGTATGGTATTATAGATGGACTTTTTCTATAACAAAGTACACCCTGGACTCCAAGCAAACCTTTCGCACGAAATGTTCTATATCTGTATCTGTGAGCTTTATCTTCATATTATGTACAAGATTTAGTAATTTAGACAGTTAACCCTCCAGTGAGGCGTTTCTCTGTCTGCCTTGAGTAGGAAACACCTTTCCAGAGGGAGTGACGGTGCTTTTCCATTCTCTGCTTACACATCTCCCTGGTGTTTTAGTCTTGTTAAGATCCATCCCATCTATTTTTAGCCTATTCTTAAAAATCACCTCTGACTCATGTTTGATTTAGCCAGCAGACAAGTATGAGCATTTTATTTGTTTTGCTATGATAAATGAAATCATGATGCACTTTGACAGCATATTATTAAGAAACACCATCAAAGTTTATTAGGGTTGCATGTGCATTTGAGCAGATGTCCTTGCAGGTGTGAACGTGCACGATACATAGTGTTCTGAATGTCTTATTCATACGGACGGTCCTTCTCTTGTGCTGTGTGCAGCTTATTGTGCTATGAACAATGTTCACAGTACATTATGAATTACATCCATGTCTTTATCTGGCTAGGCCCTGCGTTACCCATACTTCCAGGTTGGACAGGTTTTAGGGCCTCGTCCTCATAGCCAGGAGGTCAAGAAGGTCCAGGCCAGACAGATAACCCAGAAGCAAGCCTTGGAGTCTAAGGTTGATCCCCAGCAGTCGTCTTCTGAGTCCAAAACCTCCATGTCCTCCTCCAGAAACCAGCAGCAGCAGCCTCTTCAGCAGATCCCCCTGCCTCAACTTGGGAGTAAACCAGCGAGCCTCAGCCATGTAGTGAGTTTTCTGTGCAAATCAGAGCTGACTGTTGGTGGTTAAGGTATGTCGTCAGTACAGTGTGACAGTTGTTGGGCACGCCCTCGACTTTCCCTCTACAGAAGGCAGCATCACTGGGCAGTGAGAACAGTGTCGGTGCTGGTGGGATGGGGGTGCTGAAGAGTGGCAGACGTCGATGGGGCCAAACGGTGGCCAAGACCTCAGACAGCTGGGAGGATTCGGACCACTCGGAAACTGCTGCCTCCAACTCCAAGAAACCCAGCTTGGGGAACGCAGAGGAGGGGAGGAGCCCAAAAGAGCAACACCCACAGTAAGGGCTGTAGTGTGTCAACCACGGACTTAAGGTAATATTTACCTGAGGAGTTTGTGGTCAACATGGAAGGTTCCAAGCTTGATGTCTCTTTTCACCATAGACACCAAAGCAGGGTATAAGTTAGGTTGTGACTACTTTTCTGATTAACAAGTTGCATCCATGGCAGAAAAACCAAACACACAAGATAGCCAAATTGGGGAACTCAAGGTTTCAAAACTAGAGTTCATCAACAATTTGACACAAAATAATGTCACTTGTCTAAAAATGTATCTGCATGGTAGATCAGACCTTTAAGCATCTGTTTTGTGTTTTTCAGGCCTAAAGAACAGAAACCGCTGTATTCCTTCAGCACAATCACCAAACTACCCAACAATGTCAAGCTTGGTCACATGGACCCCAATCTTCCAGGATCTGCTGCACGACAGCATTATCTCAGCCAGTCCCGATACCTGCCGGGTAAAACCAAACAACTAATAACAACCAGCTCGTTTTTATGGTTGCAATGACCATGGCGTTTTTTTGTGTGGCATCATTTTCCTTCTTTTTAATGTCTTTATATATGTATTTCTAATTTTTTTTTTAATTTAAGGTAGTCTGGGGAGTTGTTGTCAAGTAAGGCTAATTTTTTCAGGGAAACTGACAACAGACGGGTTTGGACAGAGAAGCACAACAGCTGACAGCAGTCTGTAGATTTAACAAGCTTTACTGACACAGGATTCCAAAATAGCTTGGCAAAATTCACGCTAGTAGGTGCAGACATTGGTCACACTAGGAGAACTATCACTATAACTGGAAAACTCAAACAGAGAAATAAACTGGCAAACAGAATAGGCAGTAAAAGGATGACAAAGACTGACAGGTAAGGCACATTGGAGCAGGGCAGGGCAGCACACAGGAGGGACACTTGACAGGACATGGGACAGGACAAGCGTTAACAATATAAAACAGGAAATGTAAATGAATTATGATGAACAAAATGCACTTGGCTCAGGGGACGAGATGTAACAAAATGATCAGAATCCTTAATTTGAAAAAGTCCTTAAAAATAATGGGTTTTTTTTGTGTTGTGAGGACAAAATGATTGAAAGGGACAAAAATTATTTGAATTATCAAAGTTTTCAGTTAGAAAGCTATAACTGGTTACCAGCAAACAGCTGCATTTCACACTGGTAGCATTTGTCTGCATCAAAGTCCAGCCACTTTTAATTATATAGTCTGAGAGCAGTGATAATCTGAGCCCGTCAGTGCCAAAAACATGACACTTTGATGGGACAAACATTGCAGCGGACAGGATAATTGCCATGTAACATTACACTGCTCAGTATTGGAATTATTCAAAACTTTGGTTCCTTGCAATCATTTGAACCTGAAAACATTGGTCCAGGTTTGGAAGAAAATGGCATTTTAATATGAAGTAAATAAAACCAGACATCATTACATTTACCTGGTTTGTCAGTAAAAATCAGACTGCTAGACAGTCGTTAATAGTCTGTTTCTCCTCCCATTACTTCTGTGTTCAGGTCTGATCAGCAAGAACCAGGCGTCCTCTGGTGAAAAGGAGATGACTGGTATGACGCTGCGGGACTTGTGGGAGAACTCCTCCAGCACTGTCAATAAACCGCTCGCCCCTATTGGAGCAGGATTATCTGTTGCCAGAGCCAACGCAGGTAAGAAGTGCTGAGGTTGTTAAGATGGGGCTGCTGGATTTTGCAGGGGTGGGAGAGTGTGTGTCTGTGTGTGTGTGTGTGTGTGTGTGTGTGGGGGGGGGGGGGGGGGTCTGGGTTCCAGATTTAAAACTGACTGAGCTAACATTTCATGCTTAAGCTGCCATGTAGTGGAAAGCTGGCTTCTGTCAGTGTTATCTATTGTTATATAATCTGCTGCCGTCCTCTCTGTGACAAAAAGGCCCTAAATGCTAATGATGCAGCTAATGTCTCCTGATCAGTAGTTACGGGGCCCCTGGACAAAGCAGTGTTTGCAGTGAGCCTGAGTGTCTGCGACTTTACAGATAGGAGACCTCTATAATTCATTTGTCATGTAGACAGACACACAATATGGCTCCCCACTGTGCTCCCTTCTTCCCTGTCTTCTACTGCTCACCTTGTCTCTCTCGTTCCATTGCTTATTCATGAGATTAGGACTGTTGCTGTAAGATCAAGTGTTCCTTAAATGGCACTCAGCTGTACCCCCCCCCCCCCCCCGTGTCCCTCCCAAGACCTCCCTCACACACACACACACACACACACACAACCACATTCAGCCTACAGAGTAGTGTGTGTGCATGTTTCACATGCATGTTTATTATTTCTTTTACTTTCCTTTAACAGCTACCACACCCTTTCATATCGCTTTTCTGTAATGCTCTCATCATTTTTCTTTCTTGTCTCTCCACTTGCATGCCTCCTTTTTTTTGCCGTGAAACTAGAAGGCTCTAAATCTGAGGACAGCAGCCCACCTGAGAAAACTGTTATTAAAGAAAAAATTGATCTCTCCAAAGGTACTTCATGTGAACTGTTGGTTGTTTAATCTTGGATATGTCCAACCTATCTACTGTAAAAAAAAATTATTTTGTATACGCACATAGTGGAACAGCTGGAGGGGAAAACAAGATAAACTAACAACCAGCATGACGGCTGATCATGCAGCAAGCTTCAGGTGTTCAGCTGCTGACTTAACACGTGAAAGAAAGCTGCTGCTAAAAGCTCAGTGGGAGGCGAGGGTACAAATACACAGTTAGACCAGAGAACTAAGAACTCCAGTGGCTAAATAGATGGTAGCAATGTTGATGTTGATGAGGGAACAATGAGCCACTTGACTAATTACGCTGATAACCATCTATGACCGCTGGTGGTGGAGCACTTCAGTGGTGTCACTTGAATTGTTGAATGACTTCAGTCACTTGTCTGTTTGCTTTCAGCAGCTCTTACATATGCACGTTCACTCGATTTGTATCAGCCAGCGCATGTGTGTGTGTGTGTGTGTGTGTGTAAGGACGTCTATTAGGAGTACATTTAATATAGATCACGAAGGGTGACCTGCAGTCTCTAGCAACTCAGTCAAACAAAATACAGGAAAAATATGTTTTGTTTTTTCTTCCCAGGGAACTTTGTCAGCGCCAAATATAACCTCTCTGGCGGCTACATCCCATCATTCCAAAAGAAAGAGGTGGGCTCAGTGGGACAGAGAATCCAGCTTGCTCCTTTAGCTGGCCAGCACGCAAGTAAGGACTTATTTTATCTTTGTACACCCAAAACACTCAAAATCGACTAAGGTTTAATCTGTGTAGAATTTTCCGTACAGAGGAAACTAGAAATGTTACCATAAAGAAGGAAACTCTAGAAGCAGGATAAAATGTAGCAATAAAAAGGTTTAAAGAAAAAATTAATTAATCACTAAAAGATAAGTACATGAAAGTATAAAAGCACAAAATGAGATTATACACCAGGATACACCAACAAGTTAAACTGTCTGAGATTAATAGTCAGTAATGGAGTCCATAAGAATGTATGAATAGATTAAATGTGAATATTGTGAACAAAGCATCATCGAAATCTGTCCAAACATTTTCTTGCCAACTCCCAAAGTAGGTCCTCTGGATCTCTGCTCCGGGACACAATCCATACCATCTCAAGGAGCTTCAAGGGGAGGTTCACTTTTTTGGACATTTGACCTTGTTTCCAGCTTACCCAGGGTGCTACCAGTCACTGGAGACAGTTTGATTCATTTGGTCTGGTCCTTCTGCCGATGCTAACTTCAATGCTAATGCTAGCACGAGTGGATAGGATCCCATCAGCCTGCCATTTAAATTACCATCTTCCACACTCCACAGCACATTCCTGGCTATTGAAGGAAAACTCCAGAATATCAATTTAAATGTGTATGTTGATAGAATAATTAGGGATAGAAAATGTTTTGTGCGTCGCGTTTCTTTCTGAGGGACGAGCCCCGAATTACAGGCGTACTTTTACCTTTCCTCTAGTAGGAAGTAGTGGGCTTACGTTACAACTGCGTTAAATCCCGACACAGGATGAGATGGCTGCTTCTGGTTAGCATTTTTGCTAACTTGATTGTGAATAAATAATGTAATTATTATCCGGACTTTGTCAAATGTATTAAGTTGTGATAAAGAAGACAAGACTTGCCATACATCAGGAAGGATATTATTGTCTTAAGTTATCTGTCTGGAAATGTTGGCCTTTCTCTTCAGCAATCTCACTAAATCTTAATCTCAGTCTCACACTGGAGATAAATCCTATTCCTCTCTTTCTTGTTTCAAACTTTCTTACTAATATTTCCATCCGCCTTTTCTCCTCTTCCCTCCTTCTTTCAGTCAATCCTTCTTCTTCTCCTGATCATAAAACAGACAAAGCCAAATCAGTAAAGGCCAAGTCCAACTCCTCTTTGAGTGAAACTAATGAAGGTATAGTCACTTCCTCATCATTGCCTGGAGGGTTTTGTTTGTGTTTTGTTTGTTTGTTTTAAGATTTTTAGAAGAAAAAGATGTGCGTTTCTTTTTTTTATTGTTTTCCTTGTCTGTTGCTTTTAACTATTTTTGAATACCTGGTTCATCTTCCTTGTTTTTATATTTTTAAATGTCTTTTCCTTTAGTTTTTGATAATTGCCTCTAGGTCTGCCTGTTGATGACTGGCTGTTTCATTCCTCCAGATTACGAGGGCTGGAAGAGGAGGACAGACAGGACCCAGATGAAGGGGACGAGCTACTCAGCTCTGGGGAAAACCTCAGGGAATCTCCTGACCAGAGCTCCGGCTGTGCAGCCCGTCCACGGCAGGGTTGACTGGACATCCAAATACGGAGGAACTCGGTAGCTCGGAGACGAGTTTTAACCACATTCAGTCGGATATCAACCTCTTGATATATGATTAGGATATGAAGGTCCAATCATCTTTTTACAAACATATATGGGGTAGCTGGTAGACTATGTAAAGTGACTTCAATGAGTAAACGATCTACTTTAAACATTTATTTTTTAAAGCAATGTTTGCCATGATGTTAAACTTGTGGAAAATTGCACTGCGTTCCCAAAGTGTGAACCAGTGTGAGCCAATTGTTCTGTTAGTGTCAGATATTCTGTCTAGGATTTAAAAATAGCACAGATTCTTTTTATTATTCAGTTGAAATACTATGTTGCTTTCCTGCTTTAATTTATTGATACTGTAGGTGACCTATAGACACTCATTTTAATGGCATCCGGGATTATTGTTTCAATTTATACCACTTCTTTTTTGGTTAAAACTTTTTGTGTTATGCAATCAATACAAGTGTTTTGTAAAAATTTTATACAAATAAAAATATGAATGTTTAAAATGTATTATTATTTGAAATAAACACAAGATGACATTCTTGTTACAGAAACATGGCTCTATATTTCACATATACACTAAGTTTAATTTTTTTTTATACAAAATGACATGAACAGTCAGAAGGAAATCACAGATGCTTCACTGGCGGCTCTTAAAACAGAATCCACATCATTTGAGATCTTCACTTCATCAAGACGCCTGGGGTTTGTTGAGCAATGCCAAACTCAGCTTCCCCACCATCAGGAGACTGCAACACAACCGCAATGTTACATTTCATTCTCAAAATTCTAATTCAAGATATTAAATCTATGGATGGAAAACTACCTCGCCCCAGCCATCAAACCAGCCGGCATGAACTTCCTGGATCCATAGAACCTCTTTCCCATGATGCCGGTCAATGCACCTGATGTAACTGGAAGATACCAGTTTCCAAAGACATGAGAAAGATGTAAAGTATGTGGTTTACACACATATTTCGAGGTCACCTACCGAGAGATACCCAAATATTATTGGGGTCATTGGAGATCTGATAGGCACCAAAACCTGCGGCACCACCAAACAGAAGACCAGCTGCCAGTGAGGGAACGCTGGCTGAGAGAACCCACACAGAAGAAGTCAGTGAATGCATCGCCACAAAAGAGGGGCAGGTGTTATGGAGTGAAGATAACAAGTTTAAGTGTTTGAAACTGGTGACCATTATTATGGGTAATTTTCCATAATTGATACTGAAGAATGCAGTTCGAATTTACCATGTCAGATGCTTAATGGTATCTTCCACTACTTTTTAAGCACTGAACACACATCATACCTGCTTTCACATAACCAATGACTCCCCCGGAGGCAACAAGCGCTGCGTATCCATATCCTACCCAGTCCACAGACATGTTAGACACCTGTCATGGACACAGAGAATAAGTAAAATAAATTCACAAATATAAAATATCGACGCAGAGCTTCTGTTCATGAACTGTCACTTACAGTTGCAAAGAAACCCGAGATGCTAACTGTAGGATGCGACACAGAACTGTTAAAGCAGAGTAGCTGAGCTAATAGGACACAACACGGGAGCATCGTCGTGGAGCTGCTCCCTCGTCTGCGTTACACAGCTTGTTACATTTGGGCTCACACAGCTGTTGTCAAGCTGTCTGGCTCAGCAGATAAGACAACATGCGAGTATTAGCATGTGCAGCGTTAGCTAGCATCGTTATCACAACACATCTGTCAACTCGTACATGCTGCTTCAACATATTTTATATTTCCTTAAGTGGGAATTAGAGTTTGTCATACATATCTACGAGGGTCGTATAGAACTGCTGGAAACACAAACATACTTACAACCTTGATCCTTCAGTTCGTCCTCTGACACTCACAGCAGCTTCCAGCGGACACTGATGATGGTTGCACATAACATTTGGCGAGAAGCCCAACGGGAAATGTAGTTCTTGTGAGCAAGGCGCGACATCTGACGAGGCAAAAATATTTAAAGAGATATGCTATGATCGCTATTACTACCAGTGAGATATTACAAATATGACAAACACCTCAAACGATTAATATTAGGGCTCATAAAACTATAAGCATAAAAGAATGAAATAAAATAGTTTACTTTCTATCGCCGCGATTAGCTTTCACATGGTTGGAGCTTAATGGTAAATGAGTTGTAACTTAATATATTAGAAATAAATCCGACATTTCGTTAACTGTCATTATTTTAGAGCCGAATAGCTGGGTGTGATAGTAATATCACATCAAAAAGCAAAACAAACGATATAAAAACATAAAAACCCAGAAACATACAAAAAAAATACAAGCTAATTTAACAAATTAACCGAGCATAACTAAAACTAATAGACCTTGACTATTATTCAAAACACGTATACACTCTCATATAGGCTATGTTTTGTCAATAGCTGGGCAACTGGTGAGTTAATTTGCTGACCAAAGACGACTACATGCGTGAGTGTGCTGAACACCTCTGACGTCACTGCTGTGCTGTATTCAAAGCTGGCATTACGTTTGCTATCACAAGATGGCGCCAAAGGATCAGTTAGACGCTGCAGTAACGTCCCCCTGGCCTTCCTGTACATGGTTTCCTCGCTGTTATTTCACGTGTATCGTGATAAACATTCAGGGGAAAACAAATAAACAAAACACGTGTGACGTCAATAAATTGTGTTTTCTTTCATCATCGGGCAATAGTTTGGGGGATTTCCGTTTAAAAATTGATGGTTTTGTCAAACAGATGAGAGGAACAGGGACGTCAACCACGTCTATTTGATCAAACGCTGTGAGTAATGTCTGGTAGGTTTTTATTATGTTTGAAAAGAAACCTTTCCGTCTCAGTTTTGACTAATTTTTCGCTCCCTGCTTTTCACCTTGAGACCGGCACCTTTATTTATTTATTTTTATTTTTTATTTTTTTTGGACTGGCATCGGTGTGGCACTCACACTCACTGGAATACACACATCCTCATTTGGTTTCAATTACCTCCAATGTATTCTTAAATCAATTACTCTCGTGTCCCCACGCCTTTCCTGAAGCAAGGTGGCGCTATAATACAATTTATCCACAACAGGGAGACGCGTTTACTCACAGTTGGCCTGAAACAATCAGCTAATAAATACACATTTCATGAATTTCACCAGGGCATATTGTATCAGGGTGACAGGACAATGTCCTCAGCAGCATCGCCATCAGCAATTTGCGATTTTTTTTCTGACTTGTTCTCAAAACTTCTCTACAACTTCGGCACTGGTGGGCTGCCGGCATTATGGAGCACTGTTCGAGAAGAAGATGTTTAGGAGATGTTTCACACACTTTATTTTGCGTGAATTCCGCGCTATTTGTTTAATAAAGCAGGGACATGGACATCCCATAAAACAAGATAAAATCACGCCTACTAAAACTACCGGATTTATAAATATAACAACTATCATTAATACTAAAATACCATTGTTTAAATGTATTTGAATATGAATGGCTGTGCAAAGTGCCAGAGGTGCAGCCGTTGCCTATTAATCCAACTCGCAGTAGTAGGAAGCTGAACGCAGCCCGAGGCCCAGCCGTGCAGCGCTCGGGTGGAAGTGGTTAAAAACAAGCCCTAGACAAACAGGCTGGATAGTCAAAAGGGACCCCGGTCCTGTCTGAGAGAAACCCACTCTCAGACACGTCTGCCTTTAAACTTACTCCTCCCTTAGAGCCCCAAACAATATTTCTGATCTCCCCTCCACCTCTTTTTCTTTTGTCCAGCTAGGCCTGGTCTATATAGCTGCAGGTATTTTGTTTGTGTGTGTGCGTGTGTGTGTGTGTGTGTGTGTGTGTGCGTGCGCGCGCGCGCGTGCGTTTGTGTTTGTGTGTGGTTAAACTGTGTACGCCTTTGAAGTCAAACATGGAGGCTTGTTTTAAACATTAACACTACAAAAATCTATATGTAGAAAAATGCAATTACCAAAAAACGAAAATGGAAAAAAAAAGTCTAATATTGAGGTAAATGCTAATATTTCCCCCATAAAAACTCGTGTGTGTGCATGTGTCCTCCGACAGAAACTTCAAACAAGAGAAAAGCTGTTTTGGACTAAAGCATTGACCATTATCGCCTATGAGCGCACGTGTTGTTGCCCCCCGTGTGAGTGCGTGTGTGTGTGTGTGTGTGTGTGTGTGTGTGTGTGTGGTGTGAGACAGAGAGAGAGGGAGAGCTCATTCCCTCTTGGCCCGAGGGGTCTACATAAGTATGTATTAGAAATAAACAGTGGATAAATAAATAATGAGGCTCACAATAGCAGGGTAGCTTTGTGTGTAATGATGTTGGCGGTTAACCTTCAAGTTTTTAACTTGACACAGTTTTACTTGCAGAATTCATGTTCTCTCTACCAATTACTAAAGTGTGGAGAGAAAAAAGAATGGGAATGTTAATTGGTTTCTAAGAATAGCAGACGTTTTCTTTTTTATGTCACTTAAAAACAAACATGTAACCTATATAGAGTAATTTATAATATTATTATTGTTGTGGTATTATAATTTCAACAGCCACTTTATATCACAGGTGCTTGATTTTAAAAGTAATTGAAATATTTGATGCAATTTCCACTCACGGATAATAGTGGATAATGTATGAACTCCTTTTTAAAATGCTATTTACTGGCCGTGTTTAATTAAACACGCTCACTTTGATCATTTCGATTTTTTTTAAATAGTTATTTTCTAAACTTGAGTTGAAACCAGGGTGTTACAGGGTCCATTTAACAGCCAGTTCTACTTTCTCTCAGATTGCTGCTTTCGCGTCCACACCCGCAGCAATGCGCATGCGTCACCAGGTAGCCCCGTACCGTTTTTATGGCCAGGTGAGGCGATCCGGCCCAGGTGAAGGTGTACTCTGGAGACCGAAGGCTCAATGAGATAACACGACTCAGGAGGATCGACCTAAACAAAACCAAAACAAACCCATCAAATCGGCAGCAGAAGACAAAGAATGTCAATAATAGGCAAAATGGGGGACTGGCAGGTATGTGCTGCTTACTTTAAGACAAAGAGACGCCCGAGAAAATCCATGAAAAGTGTCAAAGTGTCGACTTGTGTGCACCGTGAAATGTTTGAGAGAGAGAGAAAGAGAAAGAGAGAGAGAAAGAGAGAGAGAGAGAGAGAGAGAGAGAGAGAGAGAGAGAGAGATGGTACTGTAATGTTATGGAAGCATAGGGTTTAGACAGGATAGCGTAGTCAGATATTTGATTTTGGAATCGTTCTTTTGTGCGTCAGATTGCTTTCCACTACCGGGATATTGAGCTGTAATTTGATTTTGCGCACTTCAGATGTACTGTTTATCTATCTATATCTATATCTATATCTATATCTATATCTATATCTATATCTATATCTATACATATATATCTATATATATAACTATATATATTGATATATATGTATATGTATATATGAATTGTGTGAGGCAATTTCGGTAAACAGTGGAGAATCCAACGAAATGCAGCTCTTTTAATGTGTATTCTGCTTTACAACTGTCACTGACAATCTACAGCAATTCTAAATTTGTTTTGCGTGTCGCAAACTGATAAATGACAATATCAGCTTTATTTGATCTGGGATTCATTGCCTTTTTTTTTTTGTAAAAAGGGATTTAAGAAATGATACTCGCACCACTGCTCTCCTGTCATTGTCAACCAGTTTCATCGCTCCTCTCTCATTAATAACAACTGCTGGTGGTAAAAAGGAACTCCACCAAAAATGGTAATCCAGATTTTTTAGAGGGGGGCCAACGCCTTAAAGAGCATGTCGACCTGTCTGCTCGGCCACAACCTGCTGAGGTGCAAGCTCGGCCGGCGACAGTGCAGAGCCAGGCTCCTCTCACCGGCCATTCACATGAAACAAGCCCATGTTGTTGTGTTAATGATTTACATTGCCCCCCCCCCCCACCCCAGCCTTAGCCCCCTACCCCACCCCTCCACAAACCGTGCGCCCTCGCAGGTACTCAATGGACCTGTAGAGCCGCTCCAAATGGTTCACCTTTTTAACATAACACTGAATAGCTGAATAGCCTCTCAAGGTCTCAACTCTCAATGGGATTAAAATAACAGTTTGGGAGTAAAAAAAAAAAAAAAAAAAAAAAAAAAGTAAAGTGCGTGACATTTGCATGCAAAAAAAACGTCTTGAAGAGCCGAGATTTCGGTTTTATTTTATGATATAAATGCATCATTTAAAAAAAACCCAACAACTTGATTTGAGTAGAAGCTCTTTCAAGTGTAAGTCCACACGCGTGACTATACACACTCCTTGCACACACACACACCTGACTGAACAGTGGTGGTAATAATGATAATAATTATAAGCATGTGTAGCTTCAGTTTTTACCTGTGCGCTGCTGTCCATTGGTGTTATGCGAACAGAAGAAAAAAAAAAAAAAAAAAAAGGGGGGGGGGGTGAATCAAACGGCTGTTGATATGCTAATGAGGCCCTGTGCCAGTGTTATTACAGAGCTGCTCCAGCCCTCCACTTCCACCATTAGAGGGAGACCTCAGAGCGCAAGACAGACAGCAGCCCACAGCTTCAATAAAAGTAGTTTTTCTGAGCGGGGGAGCACAATTCACTGAGTGAAAACAAGGCTAAGGCGATACCTTTACTCAAAACCCACCTCAGCAACCCATGAAAATGCTTTGGAAATTAACTGATAACATTAAATATGAAGATTGCGAGGTAAGGGGCTGCTTTTTGATTAATTTTGTTTGATTAATTTTGATCGGGATAATTGTTTTAGGGGTGTGTTGTATTGTTTTGATCCAAATTCGTCATTCTTTTGACAGCTGTGTCAGTGAACGCAATACAATACACTGCATGATAAATACATTCTTTTTTTGGAAAAAAAAAAAGAAAAAAAAAGAAATCCTTTTGGCATGCTGTATTGTATGTTTATCGTAAATTTGCGAATAAAAATGATAATAATATATAATTATCAATATTATTATTATTATTATTACAATTCTATCAGCTTCATTAATGCCATGCATGCATGCGTTAATCAAATTATTGATTTATTAAATCATAAGAATTACATTTAAAAATCTATCCAAGTCTTACATGACAGGTGGCATTATCAAGATATTATGCTTTCACCAACAATTTCATTTCTCTATATATTTGGAGTAAATGGCAGGTGTCTGCTTTATTTAACTGCACGGACATGCACCCTTCACTTTTAATTTTGCCAGTGCATGCTGTGTATGTGTGTGTGTGTCTGTTGTGTTAGTGTGTGTGTGTGTGTGTGTGTGTGCGTGTGTATATACACTGAGTGATTGTTTTTATGCGCATAGACGAAGCTGAGCAGTAATTTTAGGGACTTGTTCAAAGAGTGGAGAAGCCAGTCGGACGTGTTTTCACCCTCGACTTGTAGAAGGCGAGCCGGGAGCAGTGAAACAAAAGCTGGCCAACTCTGCACTCACGTTGTGGTTATTTTTTGTATTATTTATAGTGTATCTGGTACATTTCTGCCGGTTGATAAATGTGAGAAATAAATAAAAATGCAATCGAATAGCGGTCGAACCCAGTTTTGTAATTTTTTAAAAGAGAAAATAAGCTCTGTAAGTCGCGCGTAAAAGTTGCAGTAGATCCGAGCGGCCCTAGGCTTTTTTTTTTTTTTAGATTTATTTTTTTCTCGGTCTTTCCGGGTCAAAGTCGAGAGGGAACCCGTGGATTATAATTCGGATTCCAAATGGAGGACAACTCGCCGTCAGAGTCTGAGGTGGAAAACAAAGGGACGAGCGGTAGAAACGAGCTGCCCACGATAGCGCCGTCGTCTGCCGGATTTTCCCCCAGCTCAGAGGTGCACATTGTCTCCTTGGCTTCTTCTTCTCCTCCCCTTGTCCACCACCTTCCTTCATTCCTATATCTTTCTTCCACTTTTGCGCTATGGCCATGGGACCCTTTTAAAATGCCCCCCTCCCTTCCTCCTTCCCTCCTCCTCTCTCTCTCTCTCTCCCCCTCTCTCTCTCCCTCTCTCTCTCTCTCTCTCTCTCTCACACACTCTCTGATTCGTCAGACTAGAGTGAATGTTCCTCTTTTTGTCTCTCTCTCTCTCTCCACTCCCTCCACACTCCCTCGCTTCCTCTCTCTCTCTCCCATCTCTGATTAGATATACTGATTCCTCCTTTCAATGGACGTCATTTAAGCGCAGACTCCTGCCCTGACTTGCGTCCTCCGCTTCACGCCCGATTTCCCGACCATTCTTTCCTTATTATTAAGTATTCCTGTAATATTAATAGTCATGAATGCGTTCTAATAGGAGTCCGAGAGGGAGGCGAAGAAGAAGAAGAAGAAGCGGCTCGTTTGCTAATATGAGCTCAAGCGAGGGGACCGCAGCACTGTGATATAGAAACCAGGAGATCAGGGGGAGAAAAACGAGAAACTTTTCCAGCCAAATCCAGCCAGCACCGCTGAATATCTGCATTTTTAGAGCCAAATGAAGGGCAACGGGGATCTAACCAATTATTTCTGATGGATTATCGTTCTGCTGTGGCACATATCTGATCTCCGGGGCCATCGTGATCTTGCAGGAGACAAGTCTTTACCGGGGACTAAACATTTTTTTTTTGTTTTTGTTTTGTTGGTTAATTCCCTTTGCAAGCCCCGAGACACTCAAGTGTTTTTTTTGAACTCATAATTCTTTTCTTGTGTCGCACCAAAAAGTCCTTTCAGATGTTAGTGCACAGTTTTTCCGCGATGGTAAGTTGCTGGAGCCTATATCAGATACTTAGATTTTTGCTTGCAAAACATGCTTTGTTGTAATATCTTTTTATTTTTCTTGTCACTGAATGGTGTGTGACCGAGTTTGCATGTTTAAACTGCTGGTCATGTTGAGATAATTGTGAATTATTGAAACCTTTGCTGTTTTTGTTTTTATTTATTTATTTATAAGCTATTTTAAGTCATGTCAAGTCTGAAATCTGTGTTTCATTATTATTCACGTCTTTATTTTTGCAACTTTTTCATCTTTTCATTTTTTGCTTTTTGAAAATGAGGTGTTGCAGTTGCTGCCTAGATTGTGTTAAATCCATTTCAGAATATGGATTCTACTTGCTCTAATTCCTGTCATCCACTCAGGCCCTGTAGTTGAAAATGCCCAGCGAAAGCCCGCTGAACATTCATGTGTTAACGAGGGGAATTGTAGTCTGAGGGGTAGGTGTGTGTGAGAAATATCTTTTAGGTTCAAACACACCTTTCTGTCTCTCCCACCCCGCCAGGATCGCCACGACGGCACCAGCAACGGGACAGCCAGGCTACCTCAGCTGGGCAGCGTGGGTCAGAGTCCCTACACGAGCGCCCCTCCGCTCTCCCACACACCGAACTCGGACTTCCAGCCCCCATACTTCCCCCCACCCTACCAGCCCATCTACCCGCAGTCTCAGGACCCTTACTCGCACGTCAACGACCCGTACTCCCTCAACTCCCTACATGCGCAACCACAGCCGCAGCACCCGGGTTGGCCGGGCCAGAGGCAGGGTCAGGAGAGCGGCCTGCTGCACCAGCACCGCAGCCTGCCCCACCAGCTGTGCCGGGAGTATCGCAGGGAGGTGCTCCTACCGTCCGGCCACGGTCTTGATACGGGACTGTCGGACTCTGTCCCAATCCATGGAATACCTCACTCTTTAGAAGATGTTCAGGTAAGACAGCGTTCACTTGCTTGCTCTTGCGGGGATAAATATCGGTTAAAAAAATCAATTTGGAGTGTTGCTTTTATTATTGACATTACTGGTACAGCCCCTCTGTTCCACAAAAATACCACATACACTACACTATGAAACTGTTACCAAAATACTGCTCATCTAATAATGGTGACTGTGTGTTTTTATGACTTTTTGTTGTTATTTTTTCCTCATCACCTTGCCGTTAATCATTTCTATTCATACTGCGATTACGTTTTTATTGATTAAAAGAAGACGCTTTCAGCGGCACGCTGAAGTGAATTGGGATGTGCGTGACACATTAACACAGACGTTTTAATTCATCTGGAAAATATATGGCCCATAAGGCTAGAAACATATTTTCATTTATATCAAGTTTTAAATAATGCAGCTCATTTTTTTTTTCATTTCCAATCCATGGAATATCGTTTTGAAATGTAGCTGCATCGTAGTTCAGTGTGGTTTGTAAAATGACATTCCATTTAATTGATACAAATGTGTTTCCAAAGGGATTATTCTTTTTTTCTTGAAAAACAAAGAGAGTAAATAAAACAACCTTGTTGTTATCTGCATATTGCATGCAGTTGAGAGAAGAGAGTAAGTTTGATGGAAGCGTGATAAATGCGTGCCGAAATGTTGAACAACCTGCACTCTTGTTTGGGAGAATTCTTCCCGCATTTTAATCAGAAACAAACACCAATAATCTTCTAATTAGTTCATAGGCCTTTAATAGGCTGCGCTGTCGTAATTACTATCCAATCTAGATGAGAAGTTTCCTTGTGAGTAGAGCCAATCTGAGAGCGAAATTAGGTCAGGATTATGGGGCGACACAGCTTCGTTATTTAAGTCTGAGTTTCTGATCCAGGCGGCATAATGCGTCAATGGTAAACGCGTTGAACAAACGCACGGACAATAATAGCAGGTATGGGCCTCGGGAGCCTCCATGTTGGCTTGATTGTGGCCGCTAATTGTGCCAGGCTTTGTTCCTGAAGCTGCTTATGAAAGACTGACGGATGATAAATTATATATATATATATATATATATATATATATATATATATATATATATATATATATATAAGTTTAGATATATATATATTTTTTGTCTTTGTGCTAAATTTATTTTTTACGTTTCTGTCACAGCCTGTTGAGGATCAAGGAATCCACATTCCCGACCAGACTGTAATTAAAAAAGGTAAGCAATTTCCTCCGAGATATCATGCATGTTTCTGCACGCGCCCACACACACACACACACACACACACACACACACACACACACACACACACACACTGCTCGGGAGAACTCGATGCAATGCGGTAATGCCTGACTGATCCTAATACACGCAGTAGCCTATTTTTCATTACATGCTTTCCAAGTGCATCAAACCGGCGCTACCTTTTCTCCCCCTCGCTGATGGAATTTACTGTCAGCGTTTCACATCAGCGGGGAGATGAGTGGTGGAGCTGGTGGGCTTTGTAGGCCCCTGGTGTTAATGGCCACAGATCCAGGCCTATATTATTAGACGCTCCTGCCGGCACTTGAGTGGTGGAGGTCTGCACGGTCCAACCTAAAATGGATGATGAAGCGGTGGCCTGCTCTGTTGTAGAGGGCATGCAAACTAGAGCCTGGGCATATCACACCGCCTTAAACGCCTGCTCCACGTTGCTTCATGTCCTTTGATACTGGATTGTATTCACTAAAAGCACAATTAATGTCACAGATCCAACCAGATTCGTTTAGTTTATGATATATCAAGATTAATGCGTTAATGCCATTAATTAGCTCACCAACTAAATATGGTGCCATTCTCTTTTGCTTTTTGTTTTTTTCCGTCTATCTGTACATCAACACCGTCATTGGCTTCTTATATTAGTAATCTCAAGAGTTCGTTTGATTCCTATTGTCTCCATTAGGCTCCCCTGAGCCATTAATGTCACAAGTGATCCATCCAAAGGCGCACGGTCCCCCTTTGTCTCCGGTTACTGCGCACCACAAACGACGTAAAGCCCAGTAGCGTTGAACACACACACACACACACACACACACACACACACACACACACACACACACACACACACACACACACACACTTCCACCCGGTGTCATGTTGGATACCGAGGTTGTGTGAAAACGGACTAACGACTCTCTAGATTGGTGCGCGGTTGCGCAAACGATGCTTTGAGTGCGCAGATACAGTGAATTCTCGCTATCTGCTGACGCTGATTTGTTTTTACATAAAGAATATAAATAATGCAATATTTTACATGCATACATTTACTACTACTACTACTACTACTACTACTACTATTATTATTATTATTATTATTATTATTATTATTATTATTATTATTATTATTATTATTATTATTATTATAGTGGCTTCGCTGCATGCCCAGGTTGCTGAGAGTGTACACATGTGGTGCTAAACTCTAAATCCGGGGCCTAAATCCCCCTTTCTCATTTAGTTAAGGCTCTGCATTGCATGAAATTCACTGAGCACGGTCTCTGTGTCTCCCCCTTCCTCCCTCCCTCCTCTCTCTCTCTCTCCCTTGCAAGGTCCAGTGTCGTTATCCAAGAACAACAACATCTCTGCCATCCCCATCAATAAGGACGGTCTTTTCGGAGGGGTGGTAAACCCCAACGAGGTGTTCTGCTCGGTTCCGGGTCGCCTCTCCCTCCTCAGCTCCACATCAAAGTACAAGGTCACGGTGGCGGAGGTGCAGAGACGCCTCTCGCCGCCCGAGTGCCTCAACGCCTCTCTGCTGGGCGGGGTGCTGAGGAGGTGAGTCAGATCTACCTGTATACACCCCCCTTTCTCTCTTTCTCTCTCACTCACTCTCTCTGAGCTCACCCACCCTCATCTTCTCTCCCTCTCTCTCTCTCTCTCTCTCTCTCTCTCTCTCTCTCTCCTCTGTACCAAGAATAATTAAAATCGACCAACCATGACACCTAGCTCCTGCATTTAAAGCAGGAGGGGTCTGTTAAATTCCATATTAACTTCCCCAGCGCACTAGATCTCTCTCTCTCTCTCTCTCTCTCTCTCTTTCTCTCTCTTTCTCTCAAATTAATGTAGGCCCTTTCAAGCCCAGCTCTATAGGCCCAGTGAAGGCATTACACATGAAAACATTGGTCTCCAGTGAACTGTCTACTGAAGTGCTGCACACACGCAGCCAGTAATAGAGCTGCCTATTAAGTAGGGCTTTATTTATTCATTTTGTACAGTATTTGTCTGATGCTAAAGGGCTCTTTTTGGATTATTTATAGCTCAGATGCCAAATTCAGCCCATGCACCTTTTAATTAATTTCTAAAAGCGCTTTTATTTGCTGATAAAAGCGCAATAACTTTCTAAGTCGCCTGGAAACCACCTCAGAGATTTAATTATTTTTGAATATTTGCACCTTTCATAGCAGAAAAAACGGTGATGAGCAACGCTACAATGAATTTCTGAACCACTGTCACAGGGCCAAGTCTAAGAACGGAGGAAGGTCCTTAAGGGAGAAGTTGGATAAAATCGGCTTGAATCTACCTGCAGGCAGACGCAAGGCAGCCAACGTCACCTTGCTGACGTCACTAGTGGAAGGTAAGCCACGGAATAAATCACGTTCTCACTCTTGTTGCTCCCGCGATATCAGGTGCTGTGGGATTTTTTTTCCCTCTTCTCTCCTCTCCTCTCCCCTCCCTCCTCTCTTTTCTCTGTGTTGGAAATCAGCATATGCGCTCATCCGTGTAATGTGGACCGACTTTGCCTCGCAAGTAATAAAGCATGAAGGGTGTGTGTGTGTGTGTGTATGTGTGTGTGTATCTGTGTGTGTAGAAAGAGACACACAAAGAGATGGGTGCTGGTAATTCTAGTGGCTTTGCAGCGTTGGCCTTCGCTTTCAGGAGCACACTTGCAGGTCCACGGCTGGCCTACTTTATACCCGGGATGAATTTGTGTTGAAGTCCAGTTAATTATCGAGTGCTGCTTGTTTATTGGCTGCTTCACCTCATGGATGAAAAGTCGATTGATTTATTAACCCTGTGTTGTTGCAAACATTAATAACGTTTGGATGTGGCAGCGCATGCAGGGCTGATTTTTGTTATTTTGTAATTTGAAAAAAAAAAACAACCCAGTTCGTTAATAACTTCTCATGCTTTTCATTTTTCACTGAGGATTTTTTTTTTTTTTTTTGCACATGCGCTGACCTACTGGGAGCTAATAAAGAATGAATTAGCCATTTATGGCGTGCTGAAAAGATGCTTCCCCCCGCTCTCGATTGGGTAAATCCATTTTGCTTACAGACTTTTATTATTCAGTGCGGTGATATTTGGTGGGTTTTCCAAAGGTGAAAGCCCGCGATGGTTCATTGGTCCCTGTTAATCATTATTGCAGACTAGGACCTAATGCAATATTCATTGTGCTTCGTAGATATTTGGTGGTGTATTGTAATGAGCCTGGAGACATGTAGGATTGTGGGTATGAAGGGGGTGGTGTGTGTGTGTGTGTGTGTGTGTGTGTGTGTGTGTGAGTGTGTGTGTGTGTGTGTGTGTGTGTGTGTGTGTGTGTGTGTGAGTGTGTGAGTGAGTGAGTGAGGGGGGACGCTCAAGTGCTGTCATTGTTTATGATCCGCTCCATTTTATGGAAACGAGTTTACTGGACTTAGGCTTTGATGCTAATTGGCGCATGCGCTCTTCCGGTGCAGAGGCTCATGGGCAGGAAGCCCCTCAACTGCTTCAGGAAATTAAAACCAAAGACTTGGAGAAAAAAAAAATCAACGGACAAGAGCCTGAATAAAATCTCATAGCTGAAATATGTATAGGGAACGTGAGATTTAGGTATAGCCCTTTAAAATTGCTTCCCGATGCCTGTGTGATGTGCTGGGCTTTCAATAATGTGCAGGCATTGGTAATCAATGACATGGTGTTAAGCATGACGCTCCGTCTATATTTCAAATCCAGTTATTGTTTCTCCTCCATATTTAACCGTTCTCACGGTCCGGAGGAAGGAGCCTGACGTGTCTGGTCAACCCACATGGCCGTTTTTAAAAAAAAAATTATATTAATTTTTTGTTGTTATCTTCCTTGCTGAAGTCTAGCAGGGATCCCTCATGTTTTGGCGGGAAGGGAGGCTTTTCCAGGTACCACGCAGGTGCCGTCGCTGTGTTCGGAGGAACTGCTCTGGTTTTGATGCAACCATATTTAATAAGAAAATACCCTTTTTTTTTTATTCTTTCTCAGGCGAAGCGGTACATCTTGCCAGGGATTTCGGTTATGTATGCGAGACCGAGTTTCCAGCCAAGGCAGTAGCTGAATATGTAAACCGTCAGCATTCCGACCCAAACGAACAAGTCCAAAGAAAAAACATGCTCTTGGCCACAAAGTAAGTGCTATAAAATTGTATCGCACCAATGGGAAAGTGTGTGTATTTACCTTCAAGGAAAAAGAAAAAAAAAACTAAACAAAACAAAACAAAAACAACAACCCCATCTCTCTCTGTGACTGTCATTTTCACATATACACCAAAAGTCTCCCTTCTTATTTCGAGTGGATGAAATGCCCTGCTGATCTCATCCAGCAGCATCTTCATTTCACTGACACATAGTTGCCTCTCATCCAGCGCCACTGTTGCTGTCGGTTATTTTTAACTGAAAAATGGGGGATTCCTTACAAGGCATGAAGACGAAGAGGCCTTTAATATTGATGACGGGCCGCTGTAATCAAACAGCTGTCAGCTACAACCACTTATTACAGGCTTTCTCTGGTGTTATGGCGTAATACCATGAAAGAGAAAGTTAAGTCTCATTTTACGTTGCAAAACATTTTTTCTCCTTCTCATGTTCATAGAATATTACACCGAGGGGGGGTTTTGGAGGGATAAAACACTTATTTGTTTGGTGTTGACGCTGGTAAATTATTCCATTTCATGTTCTTTTACTTTTTAATAAAACTGGAATAACCGGATGCTGAGCTTGGGGATTAATTTCCACCTGTTTATGGCTTCGGGACATTTTCTGAAAAGCCAAGCAGGATCATCACACAATCACGTGATTATATTGACATAATTAGCCTCACCTTAATGACAGGTCACTTTTTATTTTAGCAACACTTGAAGCGCTTTTTTAAAAAATACATTTTTTTAAGCAATATTTTGATGTATTACTGGAAGCTAGAATGTCCCACGCTTTGGCATGTCCCTGACTGTAACACGCTTCTCCCTCTGTTTTTAGGCAAGTCTGCAAAGAGTTCACGGACCTGTTGTCCCAGGACCGTTCACCGCTGGGGAACTCACGGCCGCAGCCTATTCTTGAACCGGGAATCCAGAGCTGTTTGACCCACTTCAGTCTAATCTCACACGGTTTCGGTACCCCGGCTTTGTGCGCGGCCATCACGGCCCTACAGAACTATCTGACCGAGGCGATCAAAGCCATGGACAAAATGTACCTCAACAACAACCCCAACAGTCACTCAGATAACGGCACTAAGGGCGACAAAGACGAGAAGCACAGAAAGTGATATTTCCCCTCCACCTTCTGCACCAGTCAGGGCCACAACCCGGGGCCCTTTTGCAACCTTCAGCCCTCCTCCGCCACGCCGGGGCCCCCACCCATCCAATATAAATATTATAAATACTATTGATAAAGTTAAACGTGCCACTTCCTGATGTTGCGCGATTTTTTTTTTCTTGTTTCATCCCACTTTGGATTTGCTGGGAAACGACGCAAGACAACACCTGAACCATATGAAATGTTATATAAAAAAAAGAAAAGAAAAAATGCTGAAGAGAAACAGCTCCGGGGGGCGAGGAGAAGGTGTATTCGCTCAGCCAGAGGACTTTTTATGTGCTCCCCCTCACCCCCCAACCCCACCCCCTTACCTCCTCCAGTCTCTCCTCCTTATTTTTATGAGCTGCAACGAATGGACTTAAATCCAGCCACCACCACCACCACCACCACCACCACCACCGCCACCATCACCCCCCCCCCCCCGCCACACCACCCCCCTTCTATATCTCAATTTTACGATTGTGACAAAAACGAAGCCAAAAGAGGATGAATTCTTATCAGTATTGTGAATAATAAACTTGAAAAACAACGAGAAATTCCACAGAGCTCCACGTCATGACTTCAGTTGTAGACTCTCCAAGCAGACCAACTTGAACTTTTTGAATTTCAACACGATTCGCGGTTATATAAGGGAATCAGTGTTCATGTATGTATATATTTATTTATGTGTAATTTAATGGGAATTGTAAATATGGTGAGTCTGTTGAAACTTCTTTTTTTATTTATCTGGTGCCTCCTGTTTTAGTGGGTTTGAATATTCGGTTAGTTCTTCATGTGATTTATGGTTCTTAGAAAACAGAAGTTTGGGGTATTTTTTATTTCTCTGGGATATTTCAATTCAGCCCTCTTGTAGCATGTTGAGGCGACATTGAAGCAAGTGAACAAATTGAATAGAAATAAACTTCAAGTTCTCTCTCTCTCTCTCTCTCTCTCTCTCTCTCTCCCTCTCTCTCTCTACCATCAGTTTTTATTTGAGCATAAGTGAGACCCTAAGGACGAGCTGTTTTTTTTTTCCCCCTGTGTGTTTCTATTTTCGTTTTTATACAAGCTTTTATGTGTTGTGCCAATCAGAATTCACCTCATGTTCTCTCATTGAAGCACCATAAAAGCAATAAATGGAATATTGTCTTTTTTTTTTTTTAAATGTTCGAAGACATTCAAAAAAGACCATTTTTGGGACCACCTGATAACTTGTTATGTCCGATAATGTCCAAAATTGGAGGCGATTTTAGCTGTATTGTATAGACATGTGCTGGCAATAGTTCCCATGCCTGTCAATGTATTATATTCCTTTGTTGCCCAGAAAAAAAATAAATATTTGATACGCTTCATCTGGATTTTTATTCATATCTTTTAATTTTTTATTCACTGCTCGCGCGGTCTCCTTTTTTTTTTTCTTCCTCTCCACTTTTTTTTTCGTCCTGCTATTTTTTTCTACAGTAATTGAGTTTAAGTCTCCCCTGACGATTGCTCCTTAGAATAAGCAGCTGAACTCATTGTTTCCCTCAAGTATGATACATATAAATATAAAAATCTTACTTTAAACTTCAGAGTATTGAGCCTCACGCAGGCCAAATGGCGCACAACAATGGATATATGCGCGTTTGAAGTGCGCAGCGCAGCCATCCCTCCAGCTAAACCCCTCTGAGATGTATAGAGGCCTGGTGTGCAATGTTTATAGGCTATAGTTGGAGCGTTATTCGAAGACATATATCCAATATTTGTTGTTCTTTCTCAGTGTAATCAAGCTGATTTTGTGGGGTGTGTGTGTGTGTGTGTGTGTGTGTGTGTGTGCGTGCG
>NC_141340.1:14040000-14097500 GCF_037954235.1 Aulostomus chinensis
CGGTTTAAGTTCATCCAGCAGGGAAAGAAACGTTTAACTGACTACAATATTTATTTTAAGATCTAAAGTGAGAGAGGGCTGATGTTTGGTGCCAAACTCCTACAAATGACTTTTCTTTCTTTTTTTTTTTTTTTACAAACTTTGGAAACAAGTTTTCTGTTGGTTTTTAAGTACTGGCAAATAATTTGGTATTGCATTTTTTTTTTTTATTATTATTTCAAGATTGACGATTACAAATAAAATCTTCTTTGCTATAAACAGAGAGAGCAGTGAATCCTTACCAAAGAATAAGAGTGTGAAATGAACCACCGAGTGTTCGTGGTCCTGTTTTCAACGAGGTCTCTTTCACAGCGCCAGTGAGGCACGATGGGTATTATCACCTCAACCTCAATTCCAAAAAATAAACTTTTACCTGCGTTTGCTTTGCAGAGGAGGTAACAGCAGCGGTATTCAGCGTGGTGCTTCTTTCCTCAAAGAATTACAAGGTTTCTGTGTTTAAACAAGAATTTCCACACATAACAAAGTGGAAAACCCTTTTGGAGTAGCATGCAGACAATTGTCACAAGCAAGTAAGCATCTGTTTGGAAACCAGAGGAATGGTTTGGGGTATTTTAACAACAATTCATGACTTACAGGCTTATATTTCCATAATTAATGAATTAAGTGACCTTTAATCTTAGGGTTATGAAACCAAATTCCTCCTAAATCACAGTCTTTTATTTGCAATATTATCCTATCTTTTTTATTTAAAAAACAAGGAAATTCCATGAATTTGGTGATATTTTGACAGACCGCCATTTCATTGGCTTAAGCTCACAATTTCCTCTTCAGCAGAAGTAATACAAACAAGGATTCCTTTGGATTTCTTGCGTGGTCCCTACTGAGAACGTTCAGTTTCAGTGAACAAATAAAATAAGTCTGCTGCTCCATTAGCAACACCATTCACTTGCAAGACATAATAGTGGAACTGTTCAAGGACCTGGTGGGGATCACAGCTGGAATTCTTCATATTGACGGCAGGACCCACCTTTTCTGTCCTTTTCAGCGAAAAAGCTGATAATAATGTGATTACTTTTGGAAACGCAGCAGCGCTATTAGCTCACAGAAGAGTGTTGTATGGTTGAGAGAGCTGGGTCTGGCCTCTCTGAGTCTGGGAAGAGATGGTTTTGATCTTACCACAGGCTAAACGCTGCCAAACAGGACTTGACATTGCAGAACAATTTCCCAATTACCTTTTGACATGCATATTGACACAAACGTGCAAAACTGTAATTTTCTCTCTGAATTTGTTAGCTTGAGGGGCTCACTTTCATGCCAGTGGATTGTCAGATATGATGCTCTCTCTCTCTCACTCTCTCTCTCTCACACACACATGCACACACACTCCCAATATGCGAGTGTCCAGAAAGAGGATTCCGTCCCATAAACAGGGGAAATTGTCTAAATTTGTGTACTTTGTGTGGAGTTTACAATGTTTTGTCATTAAATATTTGTGTCAACTTGAAAGTTTTCTCCTAACAGACCAAACTGGTGTACATTAAAAGAAGATGCGCGTGTTTTGGGTTTTTTTTTTTTTTCTTGTGGTTCACAGTTTTTTTTGGAAGCTCTATGGATGCAAATGTGATCTGATTGTTTGCTTCAAAAACAAGTTTTATCTAATCCCAGCCAACACTTGTGTGGTAGAAACCTCAACCTTTCCTAATAATCTGTGCAAACCTCACAAACATGTTGTCTCTCCATTGTCAATCTCAACGTTGGGGCCAAACACAACATGCCAGTTGACACTGAAATGCCATAATCACTGGGATGTTTGCTGGGGTTTGAGATGTCCAGGCAGCAAAGAGAAGAGAGAGGACGATGGCCGTGTCATCACGAGCTTGTCATTGCGGTGGGTTTGATTGGCATATGCTGGGCCAGATTACAGGAGCTGGTGTTGATGGAGGGTTACCCTGGGACTCCCAGCCGCCTGCTAGCAGGAACCCCCGGAAACTGGGTCAGACTTGGGTTTGGCTCTGCCCCGAGCCCCTTTGCCCAAGCTTTAGTCCCAATGCAAGTGCTAGTAGAGGGGAGGATCAAGCCTGAGGCCTCGGATGACAGCCAAATCCCAACCAGTACCTCAGCCCTCCCACATGTCCAAAGTCAGAATTGTGTGTGTGTGTGTGTGTGTGTGTGTGTGTGCGTGTGCGTGTGGGGCCTGAACGCTTCAAGATATGCAGTTAAAGTGATAAAAAAACCTTTGGTTCACGGCGTCTGCCTGTCTTAAATTGTATAACTAATACTGGAATCAAGATATTCAGAATAGATCTTTTCATCTTTTCAACATTTCTGTTCCCCAACCAGCCAAGGAGGGCATCTGTTTGCACGTGTTCGTTTGTTAGCACGAGATCTAAGAAATACCAATGGATGGATTTGATGGAGTTAGATGGAAAATTGTAGGATTTAGCGATTAGCATGATTTTTTTTTTTTTTTTTTTTTTTGGAGACACGACATGAATGAATTCCAGCCCGAGTTTTTTCATTTCATATTAAACGGTTGGAAGAAGAAAGTTTTGTCCTCTGGAAAGCATCTTGATCATGTTCTGAATCTGTGACTCAGAGGAACTATTTTTCGATGTTGTGGTCAAGACCACAGAATAATTAGAGTAGCATGTTTCAATCACATTTGTTGAAGTGCAGTATTTTATTTTGAGCGCATCAAGTATGAATCATTAAGATCCTAGAGATGGTATGGTCCAAGGTTTGGATCCAGTCCTCTTTTCTTCACAATCTGGGCCTTGCAAATGACAAGATTTCAAAGTTGTCCTGTCATTGATCAGCGATTTAGACCGTGGACAACCACATTCCTTGGTTGTCAGTCAGTATTTTCTCACCACTTTGTAGGTCGTACTGTTGCGTTATTTTCGATTTCATCTAGAAAGTAGGAAGAAAGAAGAGAGATAAATGAAGGGAGGTGAACGTGATGCGCTTGAATCACTTATGAGACTCAAAATCGGACAAAATGTTTACTCGCCTTTAAAAGCAGGAAAAAAAAGACTGCGTTCGACTCTGCAGTGTCAATGAATGAGTGCTTGGTGATGAAATCAAATGGTATTTCACATAAAGTTCTCACTGGTCTTACTGGTAAACCACAGACACGGCTATGGAAGCAGGAGGTGTTTGACATACGTGTCAACCACAGCTCATTTAAAATGCGAGGGAACATTGCTGTGAGTGTTGCGCTACTCTTGCTTCATAAAACAACGACCTGAATATTGAGTCTCTACTCTGGATTAATCATTTCCCTAACCCTGGTCCTAAAGAAGCTCCAAAGCAGATGCAAATGAGAAAATGTAAATCCCGCCTATAGGTGAATTCACAATGGCCGTCCTCTTTATCTCCTTCCATGGTCCTGGTACACGCTTTCAGAGTGAATAACCCAAATGAGTTCCGTCTTCTCTCAGTAGTCGCCTAAATTAAAGCAGCCACAACTAAGGGCAGGGGCTGAACGCCAAAGCTTTGCAGTGGCAGCACCGTGTTTAACACAAGTTCCATTAAAGAGAGCCCATTACTACTACTGAAGGAAACGATGCCCGGGGCCTCTCTAAAGTGTTGCGAAAACCTCATTGATAATTAAATGTTGGTTACCCCCAGTATGCATCGCTCCCACACTTTGCTTACCAATCAAACCTCCGCCCACCACGGCTGCCGTTCGCTCCCTCTCCTCAGTGTTTATCAAAGAATCATACAGCCCCCTAATAGGTGCCAATTAGAACCAATGGGGGCTCTGGGGTTAATTATTCTCAACACATTATTTGATTGGGTGTGTTCAGAGCCGTAGTACAGTGCCAGTGGAAAGATGGTGACAGGGCTAGCAGTAGATAACGCCTCAGTCTTTGTTGGTGTACACTCTCAGTTGTGGGCAGACAGGGACTGACACATTCAGGCTGATGATGCTCACACACACACACACACGCTTGTATTTGTAATCTTGAGGACATTCATTGATATGGAGCCCTACCCCTTTCCCCTAATATCCCATGAGTGTCTCATCCCAATGCTTATCCTATTAAATGAACCAAATTTTGATCGAACACACAAGCGCATGCTCAAAAAAGCTGCTTGACCCCTTTCCCAGGAAACCTGGGTTTCTGTTGTTGTTTTTTTTGTCTTTGCAGTGTATTGTGAACAAAAGTGGAAAAGTGGAAAGCAGCATGGAGGGCAGTAGCTGTGGTTACTCTCCGATATCTTCTGCTACAGTTTGTTTTTCAACCTCAACACAGACCGAGCGATGTTCGAGAGCACACATCTTAGCAACTGTACCGGAAGTGGGTTGAGAATTGCCGGGATTCGTTTTTACTCCCATCTACTGCAGGATCGTCTGTTCCGGGAATGAACGGTGATTAAACTTGTTCTCACTGCAAACAAAAGCCAGATGTTAGCGGGTGTTAGCAATTTTTTTTTTTTTTTTTTTTTTGGTCAGTGAAAAAGGAGCTAAGCATTCAGATACACATTCACTCAAGTCACTTTGAGGAACTTACCCAAACCACTACCTGCCTAACCCTAAGCCTGGCCTAACCTTAACCCTGGTTTAACCCTAACCTCCATCACTGACTCAAAAAAACTGTCACGAGGACACAGAATTGGCCCCATTTTCACATACCATCCCCAATGAACTCGTCCGATATCTGGTTTGTTTTTTCAAAAGTGCACATATATCATTTTTACTGCACTATTGCAGGAATACAGTGCAGTAATGAAGTATCAACCCCCCCCCCCCCCCCAAAAAAACCCTGTCTTTTACACACTTGGGACACTTTTTTTTGAGCCTCAGCTTTGCTCCCACAGCATCATCAGTTCGAATTCCATGCTGTTTAATACGAGCTGTATACCTTGTGGAAAAAAAAAAAATCAAAAATGCAGGAAGAGGTCTCTGGGTGTACCTATCTTCATTCAAAACCTCTGCAAATTGATTTGTTTAGGATCCTCACATCACTGTATTCAAAGTTTGCGCTTTGCATGCTCACTCAGAACAGCTTCAAGGTAGCGTGAGAATACAGATAGCGCGATAAAAGAGGCAAGTTGTTAATAATTTGTGTTGTTGAATAATCACACTCGCGCAAATAACAGATGCCCCCCAAATGTATTTGAATCCACCGCTGAAGCAAACAAACAAAAACAACCACCACCAGTGAAAAATCTTTATCTCTTTTGCAGGTTCTTTCAAGTGCAACATAGAGTATATCTCCATCAATAATACAATAAGATTTGAAGAGGCAGAAACAAATATGGATTCAAGCAGCTCTCCTTGAACAGTAAACACTGGCATGAGGAGATAGTGAAAACGGAGCGAGACGGAAAAATAATATACACACAGTAGGTATCTGATTTATACTGGGCGAATAGATAATAATCATTATGCCCAAATAGTGCTTCTCCTCGAACGCACTGCAAAGAAGGAAAGACATAAAAGTAAGTTGAGAATGAAGCTTTTGACAGGTTGCTAATGGATCGCTGTAGGCCCATCTGCTTCACTGCAAATAGAGAAATGGTGGGGTTTTGATTTGGGTGTTGAAACTGTTACCACTGTCACTGTAAACAATAATTGTCAAACATATTTACCCCGCAATCGCTTTAGCAGATGTTCCGCTTTTTGTTTCAAGCAGCTTTTTTGTGTGTTGTATCTCCCCTCTGCAGACACACCACATGCCCCTCCACCACCACCACCACCGCCGCCACCACCACCACCGCCGCCGCCGCCGCACCCCCAACTAGAATATTGAGCAGGTATTTGCGAAAGGTGCTCCAGGGCACGGGAGTACGAGGGATTGGGTTGGGAAGAGGGGAGGTGAAGTGAGAGGGGAGGAGGGAGAGAGAGAGAGAGAGAGAGATTATCTGAGCCCTTCATCAGTGGTTCAGCCCCCCCCCCCCCCCCCCCTCCTCCTCCACCTCCTGCTTCTGCCCATTGTGGAGCCCTGAGGGTCCAGGGAGGCGGCCCCGAGCCTCGCAGCCATGCAACCTCTTTATCACTCT
Source organism: Aulostomus chinensis (assembly GCF_037954235.1). Classification (NCBI taxonomy): domain Eukaryota; kingdom Metazoa; phylum Chordata; class Actinopteri; order Syngnathiformes; family Aulostomidae; genus Aulostomus; species Aulostomus chinensis. The sequence continues at coordinate 14,046,010 of NC_141340.1, forward strand.
AATCTGTTAATTGTAGGCGCTCAATTGGCACATGGTGGCTTTTTATTAGAGCCTCCCAACATTAACTAGACAGAGAATGTTGAAAAGCTGGTGTGTCCATTTTCTTTTCTCTTTTACTCTCAGAGCAGACACTCCATACTTGGCATTCTTCTTCTCGCCTCGAAAATATGAGTCCTAATCAACGAATTCACATTTACAGCTAAAAATGAAGAGTATCAATGGCACAATTTGTTTGAAGCTGATAAACGACAACAAAGTTTTAAAGAACACGAGTTTATTGGTTTTTCATAAGCTCTTTGATGTTTTGGGTCTTTATTTGGCGTTTGATTGCAGAGATGACCCGTTACTGCAGGCAAGTGATCAGCAGACCTGCTCCTCCTCCTCCTCCTGCTGTCTTTGTGCCGCTTGTTACACTGCTTGTTACAGCTGATCCCCTCCTCTGAGGAGAGCGAGGACGACTGGTGGAGAGCCAGAGGTCTCCCCTGCTATCCCGTCCAGGCTTGTCCGTGGCGACTGCTCTTTTTTTTCCCCCTCAGCAATTTCTCTGCCTCCTTCTTTGTTTGTCAGACTTGTGGTTTGCATCAATGAGACGGCTGAGAGGTCCACAGGTCTATTTGAAAAATAAAAGGGTCGGGGATTTAGTCAGTCTATCCAGGTGAAATGCACACACACACACACACACACACACACACACACACACACACACACACACTTGAATGCACCCCCCTAACACACCTTCAATGCTTTCTTGAGCCAAAAGAGCTTGCGTTTGTTGTCAAAAGACTGATAAGTTAAAAAAAAAAAGATCTGTCTCAGCTGGCTTACCCAAGGCCTCAGAAAAAGGTCAACAGCAGCCAAATTCTGATAAATTAGTGTTTTTGTATTAAATATTTAATCTCAATATCAGCATTCCACCAAAAAGCGTCTGTTAAACAGCCACGACTAATTTACAGTATAGTAAAATTGTGTGCCACAAAAGCAGACAGCAATTTTTTATTCAAATTTCTGACATGTTTTTGTGTAGATTATCGAAGGGAACCAAATCACTTGCAAAAAAAAAAATAAATTCAAAGGCATTTTGCATGTTTTTGTAGAGTCGCTCCAGTTTCAAAGGTGCGTGCTGCGTCTGGCCATTGATGCTTAGAAATGTTTGATGTCAAAGTACCAAACATGGCGGCATTATACTTTCAACAAAGTTTTACCTCATGAATCCCGTAGAGAAATGCAAGGCTGCAACTTGGTGACAGAACAATGGAGTGAGCGATTTATGGCCGGCTATTAACAACTCCTGCTTTCAGGCCCCCATACTGCAAACAGGTGTTTTACGAGTCCGCCCCCCACACCGACACAAATCCTGCTGTTTATTTCCACCAACTGTCAGCGTTTCAATCTCGACTCATAAGCAAAAGGTTAAGAAAATTAAACAGCTCTGTGGGCGACATCATCAAATCACAAGGTTCCGTCTTGTTTGTTTTAGATTTTGCTTGACTTGGAAACAAAAAGGAAAACACTGGCTTCCTTGTGCCTCAAGAACACGAAAATTACTTGCCATCAAAGGCGTGACGCTGCCTAAATTTTAACACCACAAACTAGTTGGGGATTGAAGTATCGCAATCGGCGTCACATCAGTTACGCCACCAATAAAAGTCCTTGGAGAGACGACACATCAAAGTAACCTGTTCTCGTGGACATCTGTGGGAAAAAGAACCCTGATTTCTGGACGTCGTCCACGACGGTAGAATAACGTCTGTAAAGATGACACGCGGGCGCCGCAAAAACAATATGAGGTCCCTCTCACAGCGGGATCCCTGGTTCATCTGGGTTGTGCTCTGGTCTGCTGTTAACATTTGTATGAAACAGCAATTCTTTGTTTTCTCATTCTTCACCAATGACAGCTTTTTTTTGGTTCGGTTTGGTTTAAAGTTGTGAAACCCGATGCTGTAAATGGGACTCAAACTGGACCCCGACGCTCAGCTCCTGCAGCAAAGTTACGTTCAGGTAAGAAAAATCTCCGGTTGCGTGAAAGGTGCTTCATAAACAGCAGCTCCCTCCAGCACGGTCTAACAAACAGCCCCGCCTGCCCCACAATACTGACTCTCTTGTGTTTTAACAAAAGTAACCAAAAGTAACCAGGGAATCAATGAGTTCAAAACATAAAAGGATCCACCATGCTGCTAAGACACAGTGCTAAGAAACAGGTGGTCAACTTTTAAAGGGCCAGTGCATATTTAAAAAAAAAAGAAAAGAACGCAAGATTACAAATTTATGCACAAATTAATTATTTGTCTCTGACAGAGTGATTCCACCATTCTTTTCCTGCTTTTTTTTTTTTTTTTGCTTTCCATCATTTGCCACGCGACGGCATTTCTGATTAGCTTCCCACACTGAGCATCTCCGTTTGATGATGAATTGTATCGAAATAATTACTGATTATTTAAATATTTATAGGCATGTGTTTTTGATCCCGGCATATAATTTCTCTCGTATTTTTAGAGTAATATCATCCTTTGCCTAAAATTGTTTCCCCCGCAAAACAAACAGCTTCAGTTCAAAGGCATTTTGGGACCCAGTGAAGCGGCGCTCCTGCTCAGGCACAGGAGGTCACGGTTACTTCTCGTTGCCTATTTCCTCTCAGAGTGTCTAAAAATAAAAGTGGCTTGAAAATAAATCGTAATTTTCACAGATTTAAAAAAAAAAAAAAATCCCACAAAGGTTGCTTTGTGTGCAGAGACAAATATATAATGACTAGAAAAGAGTCAGTATGTAATTGAATATGTTTGGACTTGTACAGCATGTTCGTGTTCAAGCGTGGATTTGTGTCGGCCGATTGAGTCAAATCTATAACTGCACATGTGATTGAGATTTCAAATGTTTGTTTTTAATTGCATGTCTTCAGTGCATCCATGTATCTGAAGCAGTGCTTTCCACAGTGGAACTGTTTGTGCGTGTTTGCGTGAAGAAATTTTAGTTGGAACTTTAAGCAGCCATAAAACCTTTATCTTAATTCTGTGGCCTGGTCACAAGGACTCCATGTGGCAGACAACACTGGGTATGTTACAGAACTAAACACACCATGAATTTATCTATTTTGGGTCAATGGGGTCAAAGAGTGCAGCTGCAAAAACTTTCTAGGTCTTGGATGCTCCTCAATCCAACCCACTTGTGCTCTGCATAGTTAAGCGTATTGTTATTAATTTGAGGCTGACTTCAAGGTACATTCATATTTAGGGCACTTCGCTACGCTTGACCAAAAAAATTAAATAAATCTATCACAGAAAACATACAGGACTTTGTGTGTTTTTCAAGTGATTATTTATTGAGTTGTATTTTTGGTAGAATATAGGAAGACTCTGGGAAAGGAAAAAGAGGATGTGAAGCGTTTCCTGAATGGATCCATTTTCAGGTTGAGGAGAAGACAGGGAGTCACTCCTCCATCCTGCGTAGAGTGAAACTAATCGAATTCACTTTGAAGAATGTAAGTGGGCCAATGCATGCAAGGTGTGAGGCTAAAGCTGGTAAACAAAACTCTTGAAGGGCTTAATTTGACACATATAATATAAACCTTAGAAAAATATGACCTAAAATCCCAAACTGTGGAGATCTTCCTGTCTTACAACATTTGTTTTATATCAAATTCCCTCAGAAAGACAACTTGATTGATATATTATTTATCATTTAGGCTGATACAAGACGGTATGAGATCAAAGTACGTGTCAGTTCTTGCTCAAACTTGAACAAATTCATTATAATTAATAGTTTACGGTGCAAAAAGAAAAACTGCCCAAAGAGTTGTGCTGATGTTATGATTTTGTAGATAATTCGAGCGAAAGTGGAGTGACATGAAGCCACATATATGTGTCTTTCTGAATGTGTCTAACATGCTTAAACGATATGAAGTAGTGGATGACAGCTCTGTCACTGCTGGTCAAACTTGGCAGTTGCTTATATACACACCACGCTCCTGACCGCACTCCAGTTAAATAGCTTTTATTGGGTGACTTTTCGCCAGGCTAAATGGGGATACATTTTATTCGGAGTGTTTGGGGAGAGCCTGAGGTGTGTACGGCCAACATAAGTGGAAAGGCTTTGCAACTTAAAGGAGCCCTTACCTTCCGGCGCTGTTTTATTACAACTACTGTTTACATCTCCCAATACATCCCAAGTATTTCCATTATTAAGTTTGGACAAATCATTTGCCTGGGGTTCAAGGTAGTATGCCATTGAAACATGATCCTACTGTTGATCTTATTACTGCCAAACCAAACAAGCAGAAATCAATTTCAGCAGGAAAGGTAAAGGAAGGAGAGAGAAAAAAGAGGAAATTAGATCAAAAAGGGGTTGTGGTTGCAGCTGTGGGTGCAGGAGCGAGGCGGGGCTCATATATGTCATGGGTGTCTGTTCGCTGCCCAAACAAGCCGACAAATAGTGAAGGCATTAAAATATGGTACCTCTTGACAGAGCTGCTCTCGCCCAGGGGGTGAAATCAGACACCTAAAATTACCGTTTTTCATATTCATCACATACTGGGCTTCATTTTTTAAAGACTTACTGCACACTGTGAGAAAGTATGTTCCAGCCGCTGTGGAACTAACGACGCCTCGAGTCTGATTATTTGACAGTTAAAAGGTTTAATACACCGGTTTTTCATTTCAGATTTATAGTCATTCAAGACACTGTATTTATGGCTAATTACAAGGAAGAGCTTCACTACTTTTACTCAACAATCAGCCTAAAATGAAGCAAGGCTAAGTTCACCGCTGGACCTCCACCCCTGGAGAGGAATGAGTGAGAAAAGGATGTGATAAATTAGCCTTAGGAGGAAATGCAAAGCAGAGGTTCTGGCAGCAAGCCACTTGGAACCCCTATAAACCAGCAACACGCATGGTCTCTCTGCTGTAGCCGTCTGATTTGGGTGGCACTGGAGAGGAGGGGAAAGCAGGACGACGTGTTAATACCAGATGAGTGATGTCATGGAAAAGTTAGCCGTGTTTCACAACTATCTCTCCTCCCCCCCCCCCCCTTCGTTACAAACTTGTTTGTCCACACATGACCTGACACTGCACAAACTGCACCATGCCTGTGTGCGTATTCAAGGACACTCACAAGCAAAATGTACACATAGACTCCAACATCTTTTATTTTTCCATTTTTAAGAAGTCTAAGAGCATAAAAATCGTTCTTAAAAATGTACGTGCACGAGTGCTTTTGCATGTTTGTGTGCTAGTTTTGAATTATGAATGAGTTATGAATATGATCCGCTCCTGATGAAAATGAGAGCAGACAAGTCCATGCTAGAATTCCAACGCAAACTTATTTGGAAGCTCATTATACTAAACATTACTAAACAAACCAGCTCATTTGCATTCTGCTTTCACATGGTTAAACCTATGATGCAGAGCCTGTTCCTAACATATGGCGTATTCCTTAAAGATCATACATATTTCAAATATGTTAATATGGCACCGAGTATATGCAGAGTGAGGTTAGAAAATGCACATTAGGAAGCAATGAATTAATCTCATAAAAAATGCAAACCTGTCTAATTATTCTTGGGGACAATGATCAATTGCAAAACAGCTTCTCGCATTTAAAAGGAGAGAACAAATAGTGCAGGGAGGAAATGCTAGCTCCTGGCCTGCATTTTGTGTTAAGCACCACAGTGTTTTTCAGCACTGGTCAGTCATGCAGGCTTATCGAAAGAAACCAGAATTCCCAGAGACTTTTGCCCTCTTACACCATGAAGCAGAGACAGTAATGAGTGGAGAAGCGTTTTCTCTCTGTATGCAAATCTTTGAGAATGTGCAAGGGCCCTTAATGTTACACACAGTTGATTTTCCAGCTTTGCTGCTTTAAATAGCTTTGCGAGCATGCTCGAAAAGTTACACACACACTGTGTCTTTTTGTCTGACTTGCTTTAAGTAGTAGCCTAAAATGGGTGAATGTAAGAGAGCAGACGGAAATACGTCCTCCTATGATCCAGACCCACATGCAGGAGATATGGCAGACAAGAGTCTTCCACAACCTTTTCAAATCAGTGTTAGAAAATCATGATATTAAAGAACTGCCTCAGCCCAGGATTCCAAAGGGTACCCAAAAAATATCTGCTGTATGACAAATGGCACCCAATTTGTTGCCTAACTTGCTAAAATACGGATTAATGGGTGAAATGATCTCACAAAATGATCTCTCATCTGACATAGCTAGCATTAAAGTTAGTTGCGCTAGCCTAGCCATTGGAGATGCTTGCGCAACCTACGGAGGTATATGGGGTGCACAGAAGGATGTGCTTCAAGGGGTACAGGGCCCTAATACGGCCCCAGCCAGGGAGACCGCACACGACATACATGACGTGACTTGAACCTTTAAACGTGGAATAGCAGTGGGGATGGTTTCACGTTGATCTCACAAATTCCCTGCTTCATTAAAATTGGAACATTGGCAATTGTTGGGAGGTGCTGGACCAACATAAAGAACAGTATAAAACTAAGGACAGAGGGTCTGCAAACTGCTGGAGCTGTTTATTCTGTTGTAATTTTAGGTCACGAGATGTTAAGAGCTGACATGTTGCTTGGTGTGAAACAAACTAAGATTAAACTAAAGGTTCAGAGGAAACAATGTGAGGACCCTCTGTATTTTGTCATCGGTTTGACATTGTCATATGACTGGCTGCGGATACTGTTAGAATACAAGGAAGTTCACATCACGGGGCAGGTTGGGCTGGTGGTTGGTCTCAACACACACCAGACCATCCACGTCACTTAAGTCTTAAGTTACTTAAGTAACCTCATGTTTTTTCTTCCAAAACCTAACTAGACCTTCACTTTATTGACACTTTCCACTGCCATCGTTTCGTTGTGGTTAAGAGGTTGTGGTCATTTTCATGGTCAACTTTCCCCCTTAACTCCCGCTCCTGTACTACAGCTGCTGGTGGGCCTGTCAACCTCAACTGGTCATTTTCTGCACAATATTCATGCCTTATCCAGTGGTTTTTCTTTGGAGGGTTGTCCTGACATGAAACAGATGACAGTTCATAAACAGAAAAGTAAGTTACATTCAGCACCATGCTAATAAATCAAATGCTGTTCAAAGGATTAACTTCAAACAATTCAGAACTGACGTTGGAATGAATTACTACAATCCAATGCATGTATTGAACAGCTCCATGCTTTCTGCGCTAATTGCCTGTTATCATGCAGAAAGATGAGGTTTGGCTTTGATTAGATCCTCTGTTCTGTACCAGAGGAATTGTTAAGGTAGTCAACCTGTCTGTTTGAATCTGCCACTCACAGCGGTCAGCAAAGACAGCGACGTGTCAGCGTAGAAAAACAACAGCCAAACCTCTGCTGTGTTTGTAACAAATAAAAATAGCAAAGCACCTTTAATTTTTGACAACTTTCAGGCATCTTGGCCTAATACAGTTTATTACACTCACCACTAAATAAAACATAGCACCGACTTGTCAGGCTAATTTATCTCTTGACACCCAAGTCAAAACATATTTATCTTAAAACTTTAAAGAACACTTGCATTTCTTCAAACAGGAGCTTGGCCTGCATTCTCACTACTCCTATACCGCTCACAAATCTAAGAGGAGACAGCATTTCTTTGATCCCAGACAACCCAAACGGCAAACATAATACTGTCTGCAAAGTGTGAATATTTGTATCTTTTTCCTCTTCTCTCTTTTTTTTCTACATGCCCTGCTGTCTGCCTGTGTTGTTTTGAAGCGGTGAATAGATTTAAAAGATGTAGGATGACAAGACAAAGAGCCAGGGAATAGCCCCCGGGCACTTGTGCTTTAAGTCATGCCATTTCCTTGCATGGCAGGCAGCCCTAAATAAGTTACTTATAAGCATTTATTGATGCACAAGTGTGGCATCTGTTCCTAGGCTGTGGTTCTGGATGTAATTAGCTCAGAACCTTACGCACTTCAATCAAGCGACACATTTAGTGAACACCCCCCATACACACACACACACACACATACAAACATACACACACACACACACGCACACACATACAGACCCTCCCCTCCTCTTCTCTTTCTTCAATGTTTCCCTCTCGTTCCCTCTTTCAATCTTTTTTCTCATCTACGCTACATGGAATCCTCTATGCACAGTAATTACTCCACGATAACCTCCATCATCATTATCCTCACCAGTATTCCGCCTGCAAAGTGGGAATTGCTCGACTGTAAGGCAAGTGAGGTGCCGCTACGCAGAGTGGTGAGGACCTATTCTGATGACATCAACACAAATAAAAGGACACTAAATAATCAAGTAGGCACACAAAATCAGTTGCTGGTTAAGGCGTGAGCTATTTCACTCAGCCGGATTTGAAACAACCCCTGAAATTCTTTTAATGGGGTTTGTTTCACTATGTGCCGATCACTTTGTTTCTTTGAGTGCTCGCTTGTGTGTGTTTGTCACTGTGTGTCCCTGTGCAAGTACTTAGGCATGGCCCAAAGAGAAATTAAATTTGATTAATTTCAGATGGATTTTGAAAATATAAACTATTCATTTCTGTTGCATAGAACACAAGAGAAGGTTTAAACCTAGCCCAGGGGTAGAGCCTTTGTGTAGAGTCTCCTTTGATATTACTGAGGGCTTTTTATTGAGCGCTTGACATGATAGATAAACCATACGGCGGATTGAATGGCCTTCCTCTGCAGCACCTAGTAAATGCCATTTGCCATTAACAATGCTGCAGTGGAGTACATAAACCATTAATATAACCTTTATGACCATGTGGTCTAACTGAGCATGTCTCCTATATGCAACTCCTCTTCTGATGGACATGTTAGCCGAAGTCTCCTCGCAATACCACTAAAAGAAGAATTTAATTGCACCAAACAGATGAGATGACAGACATTAGCTTTTTAAAGGCTGTCGTAAAATCTGGACAGAATGAAATACACTAGAAGTGGTACACCTATCTCCTGCAAATTCAGCCAATAAAAAGTGTACCTTGCTGTGGATAAAACAAATGCATGTTACAGTTTCAGTGTGAAGCCGGCAACCAGCAATAAGGAGTCTGTGACCTGCTGGGGGTTTAATTGAGGGGACCAGACGAGTGCCTCTTCCAGGCCAGGGGTGTGGAGAGGGTGGAGAGTGTCAGGCGATCAGTCACAAGATGAGTGGGCCCAGTATTGAGACCTGTGGGGTGCCACAGACCCTCGGCCACTCCAGCAGGGTCTGACCATTGATCATCAGTGGGGGCCTATCGAGGAAGGGATGTGACTAAAGCAGGCATGCATGAAACAATGGTCCATAGTTTGGTTGACGTGCTTAAGCAGCTGGGCGTCAGTGCCTTTAATAGAAGGGGTAGACTCCCTCTGTAAGGTCCACAAAGCATTGTCTGTTTCCCCCTTGGACAGAAAAGGTGGTTTTCTGCAAGGGGCCGGGCCCGCTATCATGTGGTGGCTTTTTACCCCTCAGCCAGCAGTCTCCATCAGCTGAATGGACTTTGTGGCTGACATGGTCTATATGTTTGTGTGTATGTGGATGGAGGGAGGGGGGATACTGCTGAGGAAGAAAGCAACCCATTGACTCACATAAGGGGGAGAACACACACAGCATATCACAAGGGAGCATCTGGTAGGAGGAATGTGTAAATGATGTCAAATGATAGTCCAAAGATAGGCCTGCCTTCATAAAAACTGGAGAGGGTGATAAAGGGCAGCCCTTACAAGAAGAGTCAAGAGGAAGAGAACCTTGTTTGTGTTGCCTCGTCGAAGAGTTTTCTTAATGGGGTTCATTGGCAACGTGACGCAAGATCGGGGAGGTCTTCCCATCTTGTGACACATGAGAAGGAATGTTTCCATGACCAAGTAAGCTGTCTGACTCAAAATGTGCGGTTGGCTAGAGGAACAGGCAACACAATAGCTTCTTCTCCTCCCATTCCCGTCAACATCCGTACCAAGTGTCTGAAATGATAAAAAAGTGTTCAAGAGTATGCGTACAAATCCACCTTGATCCATCCTCTGAATGCACACTTACTGTCAGGGTAGACCAGGGCATGTTCAGGCACATGGGAGCTGTTAAGAAACCTGCAAACACCTGCTGTAATGCTCTGCTGTTTGAGTATGGCTATCAAATCACCACCTGTTCCTGTGCAAGTACAACAGGGAAAATGAAACTTTGTTCGATGAATGATGAATCATATCTATGGTGCGAGCAAGGTGACAATAGAGATTAGGTTCAAGCCCCTTAATCGTCAAGTCTGTGAGACCAGATAAGTTGTGTACATGTCTGGCTTTACTACCATTTCTTCTGTATGTCTTTTATCTCTTTATCCCAAGCATCTTTCATGAAAAGATTTGATCACGAATTGCCTGGAGACAGGAATCGGTCCATGTAGCATGATTCCCTTAAAGACATAAGACCATTAAAATCTGTTGCCTACTCTTACCCATCATTTATTTGCCATAGTTATAATATTTTTCTAATCATAACCACACTTAGCTGTGCACAGGTATGGGAGACACAAGCCATGTTTTCATGAAATGCCGAGGGAATTTAAAAATGCGACAAAAGAGGAAATGCGAACAACATACGTTTACTTATTGGTTTGAAGTAAATAAACCAGACCACATCGTGCCTATTTCCATCAGAGGACACAAAAATATACACAGAACATTACAACGGCAGTAGGATGCAGCTCAGAGGAAGAAGAATCCACTGAAAAATGGAGAGCGATCTTAGGGAATTATAATCATTATTGTGTTAAAAATTCATCTTCCATTTTGCACGTTGCATTTATCTTTTTTATCCCAAGAAAGCAAAAAACCACCTCAAGCAAGCATAAAGAATTTTCTTTTTAAAATTTTGAGGTAGTTTTTGTGTATTATGCTGTTTACATAAAAAGCAAAGTGTACAATGTGCACCAAAATCCCTTTGCACAAGCTTGCCCCACATCAGAACTAGCAGCGCTAAACATGGCCCAGATCAGGCACAAATGTCACTGCTACAGTATCAGGCAGTTTAATGAATATTAGACCTAAAAAAAAAAATCAAATGCTAACTCCCAAAACACTGTCACTGCCCTCAATACCTCTCTCTGATATACACTTTATTTACTCTATTTTTGATACCAGGAAACAAGTCAACTTGTCTGTTTGCACGAAGAACAAGGTTAATGGAATTTGTTTAGGTTTACCACGGTTTAAAAAACGTGCATGTAGGCACAGTTAGGTTAAGTAGAAAGATAGTATACCACATGCCCACAGCTTCGAACAGACCAGTAGGAGCTGGAAGTAGCGGATATAGCCACCATTTATCACACACTTGTCAAATCTTGACCTCTTTACCATTAGCGGGCAGATGTCTCACTATACAACGCAATTGGACCACCAGTAGGTCTTGACACTCCACACACATAGACACAAAGCATCTGTATGTTGGTTGGTCCAGAGCATGCCTGGAGTAGAGCAGTTTGTTGGCTGGTGGGCCGGTTATGAGGGAACACTCACCTCAACCCCTCATTGGTTGACCTATCCACCCCCATCTTCATTCTTTCCTTCTTTCTGGGTCTCTTGGGGTCTGGTGGACTCTTCCCCAGGGGTATTCGCCTTTCAGCCACCTGACTATTACCTATGGACTGGGCTGTCACTGTTAGCTACCTGCACAAGGGAGATACAGTACACACACACACACACACACACACACACACACACAAACAAAACTTGTTGTTGAGACCTTCAGGGAGCTTTACGATTACAGGGGGACCTAGTGGCTTTGGGGAGGGGAGCATGCCATCAGTCAAGAGTCGGTCATGTGATGACTGCGAGTATTACTAGTAGTTAACATTGTATGTTGGCATTTGTGAAAAGGGAGGAAGAGGGGATATGAGCCACATTAAAGATAGGGGAGGTACAAGTTAGACAGAACGCTACGCTACCTCGTTTGCTGAGCTATCAATTTTATGCCAGTAAGTGTAACTCAGAATTCTGAATTTATAAACTCCAGTTCCAAAATGATTTGTCCCATTTCAGATATCCATAGATGAAGGATATAAACTCAACACATCCCACCTCCAGGAAGTCTGAAAATGACAGAAAAAAGTACACTGTAGTAAATATCGGCCTATACAGCAACAAGGTAAAAAGCACTCAATGTAATACCTCAGTGTAACAAGAAGATTGATGCACTAGTATGTAGATGCTTAACGAAGCGTGCTAATCCTATTCACTACTCCTTATACAGTAAGTCAGTGGTCACAATTCATTGATCATACTGACAGTTCAGTACCCCTAGACCTTCTACAAGCGAATGGTAGCATGAAAATACCTAAAAAGGAAGGTCAAGGGTGACCGAGATTAGATTATCCTGACAAAGTATATACTCCAAACTGTAGTGAATTGGGCTATTTCAATATTAAAAGTGACCCGCTGAAATTCCCCCTCATGGGATCATAAGCAAAAATATTTAGATTGTATAATTATTGTGTATGCATACACAGCATTACCTATAACAAAGACCTTTTCTTTAGAAGAACTGTGGTAAATGTTCTGGTCTGGAAACAATCTGTTCACCCAAACCTTTTGTCCTATCCATCATGGTCAATGCTCTGTACTGCGCCGCTCTGAGATAGTTTAACGATCACAAGATTTATAAGCATTTTTGCCTGAATACTGGAATTTGGACTCATTTAGCAAAACCAATTTTCACCTTATATAGTCTCAACCCCCCCCCCCCCTTCTTAAATAGAGGTGACACGGGGCAAGTAAGGACTGTAAGGTCAAAGGGAAGCCCAAATTAATCATTAGCTTGGTTTTGTGCCAGCCGCTGCAAACTCTTTATGATCTGCCCTCAAGACAGAACCTCCTTTATTCTGAATACATAAGGAATCCAGCATGCGGCCAGGTTTTCAAATGATAATTGCATTTCATGGCTTGATATAACCTTGCTGGGCATTTTGGCTGCAGTCCTGTCGAGCTGCACTCGGCCTCGCTGTGGCAAAGTGGCAGTTAAGACCTTTTGTCCAAGCGTGTCTGATGTGCCAGTTTTGTTGCTCAGGAGAGTCAGCGGTCCTAGGGCAAGTGTAACTTTATTAAGCACAATGCCAACCCTATGTTGTGCCCAAGACAGGAGGCAGGAGGGAGGTGAAGCTGACAAAGCAGAGCATTGTGACTGAGTGTGGAGGACTGCTGCGGACCACCACATGCTCTTTTCCCACACTTATCAGTTGGAGCCAGCATCTGAAAATAACAGCTGATGGCTAATAACAGCAATTAAGAAGAAATCAAAGTTTCAACAAAGGGAGAATGACTCTGACTGTGTTTGAATCTTGCATATTCCGACATGACTATAAATTAATCATCTATCAAGATGCCCCGTTATGGAACACAGATCATATCTATCTATTTATAAAGCGTGCATAATCAAAGATAAATAAAGTCAAGAGACTCTTTACAGCTTGATCATATCAAAGGTTTTTGCCTGATTTTAGAACTAGAGCTCGGAGCACATTTTCAAGATTGTTCATGTGGTCCTGTGATCACAATAAATAGTACAATAAAATAATGTTCTATTGTTTTGTTGATAGTTTTCATCATAAGCTTTTCCCTGTTCGTACAATATTTCCTTCATGCTGAACTGGGTTGAAATACAGGTCTTAATTTCTTTAACTGTCACAACAGTCTTGGTACGAGATGCTGCTCAATTCAGTATGGATGTTTCCTGTCGATGAAAAAAAAACCCGCTTATTTTCAGTGTATCTCTAAAATGAATGGGAATATTGAAATATGGCGGAAAGGTGAGTAACACTGCACAGGACAAGAGATTAAATTTGTGGATGATCTACACCCAATTTCAGAGCCCTGATCCTTGCAGGATATCGTTTTTTAAATTTTTTTAGGATATAGTATTTCTAAATGTCCATGCACTTTCTGAGTGTGTTTGCTTTGTTTTTACCTCACAAAATTTGGTATGACTTTCACATCGTGCTACATTAAAATAGAAATGCGCACGCGTATGCAAATAAACATGGCTGACATGTATCGGTAGAATGAATCAGCATCTTTGGTGTCACTGCGTTCGTTTTCGGTGGAAGACAGAGCTTTAAAACTGAAAAATGTGAGATCTCCATGGGGCTGGAAAAGAAAATTGTGTAGTTTTTATAACGGCGACATTAACATCACATTTGACGTGAAATTACCGACAGGGTTAAACTGACTATTCTTTTTGGCTTCCGCTCCTTCAGAAAAAAAATCAACTTACACATAACAAATTAAATAAAAGTCGACTGAAACTACGAACTGATGAACAGAACGTTTTGACTATATGTTTTATACGGAGTACAATTATACGAAGTTACTTGACATGTGAAAGCAGAGAAGTAAACAGAAAAAGATGCACAACAACAAATTGATTCTAGTTTACTCGATATAATTCTGTACATTTGGGCATGATTTAAACATTGTTGGCTGATATTTTTCCATATTTCCACAGCACAGTATCGCAGAGAGAACTTGTTGTAAGTGAAAAGTGTCTTCTCCTGGAGCTGAAAGGTTGTACCCCGGCACAAAGCACTGACCAGAGGAGTCTCAAGACAGCCGAGGAAAGAGAGCGGCAGAAAACAATCTTCGGCTTGTTTCTGCTTTACCTCCTCTGACACGGCGTGACCCTCCCATCGATCTGCTCTCCACACAATGGGCTTCCTCCTGAAGAGCAGACCATATGTGTGTATGTTTGTGAGTGTGAATGTGTGTGTCCTCTACCCTGTCAACATATTTTGTTCTAAGCAACATGCCCAGAACTCTGCAGGACAAGTCTCTGAGGTGTTTACCAGAAAGTCTGGTGCTACAGACAAGAAGTTGAACTAATGAGCTGATACACATTTTAGAATTCACCAGGAATAGAATGGAGACACACGCAAACATATGTCTAGTTTGAATATCAGTGTGACATTTGATTTTTTTATTTTCTTTTTGTTTTATCTTAGCAGTTGGTGCGTCTGTCTTTCTGAGTCTTGGTTTTCTTCTCACATCCTGTCTGTCTCTTTCTACCTGGTTCCCCTCAGCTCTGTTCCTTGCAGTTGTTCATGACTTCACTAGTTTAGATGAATTTAAGTGCTCTCATCACTTTAACCTGTTGTGAGATGATTTGTTCACTGTAGGTGCTCTGTTTTGTTTTGCTCCTGGTGTTTCATTCTATTTTTTTTTTCACAAGTTAGTTCGGTGTCTCATTTTGTAAACTTGACATGATGATACCTGAGTTTTTGTGAAATCATTTTGAATTCTCAGTTGCTGCTCGTCTTCTCCGTCTTTGCATTTAACTGCCTGGTCTCGACTGGACCATAAGTTTGACCTGATGTACGTCAAAATGATGTTTGTGCAAATGGTCCAGAAAGTTTAATGAGTCAAATCTGAACAAGTTCTTTCACATGTATTTTCTTTAGTGCCATCAGTGTGGTGCTACTTTGCTCCTCCAAGAAAAAGAAACAGATTCTGGAGGTGCGCGCAGGCCGAGACGTGGGCTTTTGTCTTGTAGTTGAGGTCTCAGGCCATACTTGGTGACCTGTGTTTTTGCTGATCGTGCTGATCGGTTATATGGTGATGTGTTGTCACTGACATGTTGGTTTTGTTGTATTTTTATGTGACAGGTACGCTACAAACTGAATTACTCTTCTGGGATAAATAGTTGTTTGAATCTTGGTACATTGCACAGAAAGAGCAACTCGGTGTTTACGCTTGTCAACATCAATGACAAAAAGCATGTTGAATCATCCAACCACGTTTACACACACACACAAACGCGCGCGCACACACACACACGCTCATGCAGGCTTGTATGAACGCAAACACTGCCCACTCGTCTTATCTTAACTGCTTGTTAGAAGTAAATACGGTACAGTGAGTAAACCAGGACCCCTGCCAAAACATCAAAAATCTAGATGAGGGTAGAAAGAAGAGAAAATAAAGTGAGAGAGAGCGAAAGAGAGACAGAGAGAGAGGAGAATGTGAGAGAGCTGTTTGGGTCTAGAAAGTGACTTGAGATAAAAATAACTAGTCACACGACACAGAACAGATCTGGGCGCTGCTTCTCTTGCCCCAGGGTTTCGGCCTGCTCAGCCACCACTGCGATGGGGGTGAAAGAGGAGGGATGAGGAGGTGATGGCAAAATGAGAGAGAGGGTTTAGGAAGGGGTGGAGGTGGGGGGGCCAGCTGGATGAGGGACTGAGTAGGGGAGAGGGCGTTGAGAGGTGTAAAGCTCACAAAGGGAGGTAGAAAAAGAGAGTGAACAGGGGAGACTGACAGAAGGAGTGAGAGAAATTTCCTCAGCATGGGAAAGGATGACAAAAAAAGAATAAAGCAATAAAAAGGAAGAGTTGTTTTTGGTACGAGCTCATGCCTTAACATTGAGTTCGCCTGCTTTTACTGCAGGCAACATAACATCTTTTGTGATTAATTGAAAAAAATGGCCTTCATTGGATTGCACAAAAGTCATATAAATACTAGATGATGATGCAAATGCCCGTGAAGGAATGAAAAATAAGGTATTGAGAGTGCAGTAATGTACAGTGTGTTAGGGAGAACTTACTGCCCTCACTTAGCTCAATTTTTAGCTTCATAGAACTGTTTCACACAAATACTGGCATTGTACCAGTGTGTGCTCTCTACAGTACATGCTTTAACCCCAAAGAGAGGTATTCTCATGAAACATTTACGTGCATAATTTTCATCCAGGAACATGAGTAATCAACCAAAAAAAAAACAACAACAACAAAACAAGAACAATTGCTTAGGATTAAAATGAAATTAAATAAATGGATAAAAGCAGATGCAAATTATGTAATACATTTTTTTGCTTTTTGATGTTTGATTGAGGCCATTCAATGAAAGAATAATCCATTTATATAAACCACGTGTTATATTTCAGATCTCCAAATAATGTTTTGGGCATTAATGAAATGAAACCCACAGCCATTGTTTTGAAGGACATCCAATAACTGACCAAGCAACAGTCCAAACACCTCCATGCGCTATTTTCGAGTCTATGACTAACTAGCAGCTGGAGCGAAAGATCTTCAGTCCCGCCTCTGCATCAAAACTTTCCCCCCTCCTCTCTGTCAGAGTACAAGTGACAGACAACAGTATGGTTCCGTCCTGGCACCATATGCCCTCCATGCTGCTTAACAACCTCGTCAGCGGAGTCTGCAAAGGACCATAAAAAATAGGCGACCACAGATAACGCCTGATGGCCATTCTTGGCATCAGGAGGGAGGCCCCCCTCCTGATGCAGGGCTAATTAACCGACAGGCTTATCTAATGATACCCCTATCTCTCTCTTTCTGTGTCTCTCCCTCAGCCCAGGCCCCCCTTGGACACTTCTCCTTGCACGCTGACTTTGTTTTCTATTATTATTCAGACACTGATGCCTTAGTAAGTAGTAAAGCCTGTTGACCATTCAGTGGTCAGTGGAGAGGAGAGCTGGGACTGTGGGTAATTAAAAGTTCCCCAGGTCTCAGGGCCTCAGGGGTTAACAGGATGGGAGGAGCTGGGGCTCAGAGGGGCCGACACAGGAACGCTCAGTAGTCGTGGCGCACAAGCAGCAACACCGCAGACCTCAGGAGCCTATCGGATTTTATGAGGTCAGAAAAAAAGTGTCCTGATTTTGCCCGAAGCTCAGTCTGAAAAAAGTTAATAGTTTAATTTGACTGATGTTTAAAGCAATGATAAACCATTTATGGGTGAGAGGTAGTGCTTGTGAGATCAATCTGATGTTCATTTTGTTTAGAGATGAACGAAGAATATCAATGAACATTTAAAAAAAAAAAAAGTAAAAATAGCTTATCAGGAACTATTGTTGCTCCTAAAACCCCGTAGCTTCTAAAAGCTTTATTTTATACCCCCATGTAGTTTATCTGGATGTGCTTGCACCATAAAAATGCAATAAATATTGCAAAATTGTAAGTTAAAACAGGAAACATTTCTTCAATTTGTAAGGTATAAAATAATCACTTTCATATTTATTGTTTGTGATTTGAATACTTTTCTCACATCTGAAATTATTTGGGCATGCCAATTCTGTTGTAACAGAATGGGTGCCAGTGATATGCTGTTTGTCCTTTTTGAAACAAACAAAAACAACAACAACAAAATATTTCCTCTGCTCAGTCACCCCCCCCCCCCCCCCCTCATACACAGTCCCAGTGAAGTAAGGACCGTGTCCACAGAGCCCCTCTTCTCCGATCGATCAGCTGATTAACCCTCATTACTGATTGGCTCTGAGCTGATTGCATCCCATTGCCAAGAAATCAACTGTAGCCTGGAGGCTTGTGTGTGTGTGTGTGTGTGTGTGTTTATGTGTGTGTGGGTTTGTGTTTGTGTGAGTATATATGATGGGGGCTGTCACAGTTCACTCGATTACTGGGAGGTGAGGAGGGAAATGGTGGGGGGGGAGGAGGGTTTGACCATCACAACACACACAAAAATACACACTCTATTCAGGGTCAAAGAGGTGAAAAAGGAGGGCCAAAAAAATCATAATGGAGGATTGAGATTTTTTTTTTCTCCACTCATCTTTTACCTCCTACCTCCTTTTCTCACAGCTCTCCTTCCCCTCCTCCTTTTTTTTGGTGGCAGATTTAAGCTGGGTCAAGCAGAAACGCTAGCCCAGTTTCCGCTGCTATGGCCGATAAGGCATTGTACCTTGGCTCAGTAAACAATGGGATGCCATCTGCCCATTAGTGAGAGCACAGCATGAGAGAGAGAGAGAGAGAGAGAGAGAGAGAGAGAGAGAGAGAGAGAGAGAGAGAGAGAGAGAGAGAGAGGGAGAGGGAGAGAGAGAGAGAGCCATTAGTGGGTCCAGTGTGAGGGCACGGATGAGAGAGATGCACTTTCCTCAGCAAGAGGTCAAACAAGTTGGTGTGAGGGTGATGAGGAATGAAAAACTTTGGGCTCAGGTTGATGAAGTCAAGACACAATCATGTATTTAATACCTACATCTGGAAATTAATAGAACTTCAAATCCCGGTCACAACATTTAGCATGAATGTGGTTCTTAAATGTTATGAAAACCTGTCCGGCTCAACTGTTCATCATCACTCAGCTAGACCAGAATATGCTCTGGCTTGTCTGAATTTTTGTAAGCCAATCATAATCGTCGTGGGCAGAGCTGAGGTGCATGGAGAGTGACTTTGCAAAATGTCAGGGAAAATCAGTACACACCATGCTTGATAGATAAAACTCTTTTCCATGAGTAAACATGCAGAAACATCCCTGTTTGAGAGCAAAGTTTGTAGTGTATCCTTACAACCGTTCACCATTGCCATTTTCAGCGTGGTTGTTAATTGCTAGTTAGCTAAGCACAGAAAGCATAAAGGGAGGCTAACGGGCTGAAATAGTTGTTCTGATCATCTCGATGAGAGCATGTGAGGCTTATTCAATAGCACTTACAGCTACAGAACTGAGCCCCGAGATAGCCCGGGGGCGAAGCATGTCTGCCTCCAGCCGTGACCCCCAAATCACTGCTGCAAAAGCACCTCTGACTCACAGTTAAAATTATCCCCACAGGGTCAATTATATCTGTAACCACCATTCAAAGATCTTCCATCACAATAATACCAGATAAATCAAAATAAGTCTCACAGTGGCTTAATGAGAGACATTACTATCGGTCATGTGATTCTTTGTGATGGAGATTTTGGTTATATAGGGCTCCAATCAAAGGCCTTTGGTGTGTGAGTGGATCATGTAAAGTAACTGGCTGCTGCTGTAAAGGGTTTTTGCATTACTTTCTGTATCACTGCTCATATAATTAAGAGGTTAAATCCTATTAAGTGAATGTTTTCAGTGTTTTTTTTGTGAAACAGATGATATTTGAGGGAGTATTTCAGTGTAACACAAACGCCTACAAAAGCCGCTTTATTCAAATGTTTGAAACTCAAGTGAAGAGTGCATTCACTGGTCCCTTCGTCTGCGTTTCCCCTTCCTCTGTCTCCCTCTGTCTGCATGATCGTCTGTGTGTGTCTCTCCTCTCACACCCAGGCAACTACAGGCAGAGGTAGCATCACAGCTTTTCATCAGAAGAGTAGGAACAGGTTCAATTGTCTGCTCCCTCCAGATGACACCTCGTCCTGTCGCGCCGGCACTCCAGGGACACTGCAGAGGTGCTGCTCATGAACTGAACTGCTGTGTGGGTGTGAGACAGGGAGTGTGTGAGAGATT
Source organism: Aulostomus chinensis (assembly GCF_037954235.1). Classification (NCBI taxonomy): domain Eukaryota; kingdom Metazoa; phylum Chordata; class Actinopteri; order Syngnathiformes; family Aulostomidae; genus Aulostomus; species Aulostomus chinensis. Next base: position 14,066,180 of record NC_141340.1, read on the forward strand.
GGGTGAGTGTGTGTGTGTGTCTGTGTGTGTGTGAGCACATTCATGCTTATGTGACAGGTGACTTCAAGTGTGTATGAATGGATGCATGCGTATACATGCTTTGGTGTGCCTTGGACTGACTATGGGGGCTGGAGGGGTATGCACACATCTCAGTTCCATCCCTTAGGCAAAGAAATTGTTTTTACAAAACAATCTATTTCTCACTCAGGTTGTAACTCTCCAATAAAGTGTTGTTTTTTACTGCTAAAAGTTGACAGGGTGTAGTACTTGCTTGAATCATGAGACACCTCGACAAGGTGGCGATTTCGAGGGTGAAGAAGTGTGCAAATGTCAGGCTGGGTGGCAGCGGAAGCTAAAGGTGCTAGGCAGGCTAACAAAGGCGTGGAGGAAAAAGCCAGGGTGGCACCTTTTTTAAGTGTTCGTGTAGCCAAAGCTAACATCATGTCTAATTATGTTTTATTTAGTGATGGGTGATAACACCAATTTTTTTCATTACCTTACAGAGAAATCCAAACACATACAATGAATAAAATGTGATTGTAGTTTTTAAGAATGTGTCATTGTATTATTTAAATGTATTTATCTAAAAGTAAACGAACAATGAGTTACCCTTCCACCCACAGTTCACCCTCACAAACAGAAAAAAAAAGTACATTCCTATGTGAGGATGAATTCATGAAAGGAAACACATGTATCACAAGGCTAGCTGTGGAGGCATACAGGGCTACCAGCGCCCTGACATACACCATCCTAAAAATGGAACTGCACATCACAGGGATGCAGACTGCAACAGCTGTGACTGGTCCGCTTCATAGAATCACATTTCCTCTGATGCATAAATTATCCGCACACTCTTCCAAAGTGCTTTGCTCCATTTCAGCCGCCATTGTTTGAAGCACACAAAGACGCTCAACACAATGGCCTCCAACTAAAGTTTCTGTGGTGTAACTGCAGGGCGACGGGTCAGCGAAATATGAACTTAAAAGTCACGTGAGTCACATGCTTCCACTAGACTCCGCCTACAAGTATGCAAATCAGCCTCACCTCTGAAAACAAGGAAAATTAGTACAGTTTGAATAATATAGTAGATAACATGAAGTGAGAGGTATGTGCCATTTAAAAATAAAGGGAGCGAAGGGTAAATTAATGGAAAATCAGTGTTTACACCATTGCTACACAAAGTATGAACCTTCACCATTCAATGTAAAGCAGTATTGGAGCAGGATGGATTTTTCAAGAGGCCGATATAGAGCGGAAGAGATATGTGAAAGGAAAGAAGACAGAGAATGGGTGGTTGGGGAGGTAAAGGAGGTGTGTGTGTGTGTGTGTGTGTGTGTGTGTGTGTGTGTGTGTGTGTTGGGGGGGGTGGTGGTGGTGGTGGCAGAAAGCCTCAGGGTGGATGTAGAAGGAGGGGGAAGTGGAGGGTTTACCTGCTGCGAAACTTCAAAGTCTAAGCTGTCACTTACATTATTTGACCTTTAACCCCACACAAACCCAATCATCATATTATTGGCCCAGTGTGTTGTATGTCTGAACCATCTTCTCGTGAGCTGGAAGGAGAAAAAAAATCAAGCCATTTAGACTTTAGAAGAGAGGGCAGCTGGATGAGAACTGGGGATCTACAAATGTGCCTCTCCCAAAAGATTTCTATTTGTTTGTCTTTCTCTCCCTCACTCTGCATTTCTATTTTCTTCCTCTCTCTCTCACTCAATCTTCTTCTATCTATCTTCTTGTGACGGTGGTAAAGAGAGAGATGCCTTAAAATGATTAGAGGTAAATAAACGGCAGTGGGGCCTTAGAGCCTGAAGGCAGAGCTGATGTGAAATCACAAGCAATCAGCCAGGTGAAGTCAGGCTCACCTGGCTCCGAAATAACAACAACATAAATATCTGCCACGCAGGCTGCTCAATTATCGGGATTTACATACATTGCTTCTTAAAACTGGGACAACCCAGAAAGTAGAGAAAATGACAAGAAACTCATCTTAGTGATAAAATCCTCCAGTGTAATGATGTGTGACAAAAAATATGGATAAATAATTCAATCGCGTGGCTCCTCTCTCCTTCCCAAATTATTATTGGACCTAATGGATGAAATTCGGATGCACTGTGTGACAAATTAAACAGCAGAGTCAGCTGTGGCAGGTAGAACTACTTCGAATCAGCCCTACGCTAACTTGAGTGTGGATACGTAATTAAACTGGGATGCTACTTCTTACTTTCCAAATGTTTTTTGTCAAATTTGTCAAGTTGTAACAGCAACATAAGCCACTTCTTGGGGTTTGTGTGAGGCACAACACACTCTGTCCTCTGTTTTTACAGCTAAAAGAGGAACTACCACCTAGCACAGCGGAGCCCTTGATGTCATGTTCCACACGACTGCTTTAATATAATTTAAATCTTTAGGATGAAAGGTGTATATTCAAGTTGAATGCATGTACCATGAATTATACAAACAGCTGTTTTAAAGAGAAACAAAACACCTGATTGTATGATTCAGAATTAAATATCCATTTGATGTTATAAGACAAACAGGTCCATTCTCACTTGTACACAGCATCTGCAGCACCAATCCATAACCAAAACAATGAGATTTGTTCTGCTTATGTTTTTCTTAATCACACTTTTTTCAATCACTGATATTATGCTCAAGCTGTGGTCTATTTAGGTGTGTGTGTGTGTGTGTGTGTGTGTGTTTTGTCTGAGGTCATGCCTGGATGGCTATCTATCTTTTTGTGTTACAGTGCCTCAGGGGAGCTTCTGAAATCTGATAAGCTGAGCAGAGCGTAAATACCTGGCTACTTTAACATGACTGCAAAGAGGACACACCTTGTGTGTGTGTGTGTGTGTGTGTGTGTGTGTGTGTGTGTGTGTGTGTGTGTGTGTGTGTGTGTGTGAAAAAACATGTTGGAGACTTGACTTGATCCTATAACTGTCGTCCTTTGTTCTTTGGTTGATACTCATCAGCAGCCCCCAACAGCACACCTGTCACATTGTGTGTGTGTGTGTGTGTGTGTGTGTGTGTGCACACATGCGTGTTTACAGTATTCCTTCATTATACCGGGATATCGGTTCTTTATGTTTTTGATTATAGTCATTGCTGTGTGTGTTTTGATAGGGGTTATTGTTTCATTGCATCAAACACTTTGCAGTCCACTCAGTGTATCATACTAATATATACTACATACTAAGTTAGATTGATTGATCCATCAATATTCCTCTCATACTGTGTTTTCAGTGTAACGCAGTGACTGACTAGCTGTGTTTTAATATGCATTTCTGTGTCCTTCCTTTCAGACGGTTGCTGGAAATGGAAAAAACACCGAGAGGTTTTTGTATACTTGCTTTAGGTGATTTTTAACTTATACAGAAAAGAGTAAATGTGCAAATTGTAGAGTGAAACTTTAACTCAGGGGACTGCCCGGCTGTGTCTGCTGGTGGTGCCAACACAACATCACCTCCAGCACGCTGGTAGGAGCAACGACAGTTACGCGTGCACCAAAGAGGAGTCCTTATAATTCATCAGTTCATTTTAAGATGGAAAAAGACAACTTAACTCAACTCTTGCTGCCATGCGATGAAGATAAGCATTATACATTATCATATACTGGTTCTATTCCTGTTGAAAGTCATTTGCATTTCCTTTTTTTGCAACATATTGAAACTTTTCTTAAAATTTGCTTCACGCCAAAATGAAAACATAGCAAATGACGTTTAATTAACTACTAACCCCGCAGTTTGTGTGGGTGTGTCATCATGCATTACCTCGGAAAAAGCAAACAAGGATTCACGATGGGCTTGTGAACCTTTTTGCGCATCATTGCTTCAAGAAACAAACATGCGGTTGTGGGTTACTTGCATAAATTCACACCATATCAGCTTGATAAATCTCAACGGAAGTGAATGAATAAATGTGTGTTACTCTCTCTCAGCTTCTGCCTTTGCCAAGACATTTCACCTTCAAACTGCTCCAGCTGAGCTGTTGAGTAGTGAGCGGGGCATGACTGGTTATACTGGGCAGCTCCCCGGTGGGAGTTGGAGTGTATTTTTTCCACAGGCTATTGCTGTGATTCAAAAAAAAAAAAAAAAGAAGAAAAAAAAGAGAAAAGAGAGAACCTTAGTCAGCTTTGCAGCTTATAGATACAAATTGTATTTGTAGCTCACAATATGAAAACTTCTTTTTTTAGAGTGTTTATGTGGGGACATGCTGTAACATTCTCGCGTGTCAAGAGTGTACATCTAGGTGTGTGTGTGTGTGTGTGTCCCTGTCCTGCAAGTAAAATCCAGTGCCTTTTGTCTATCCCCTCCTAAGTGTCTAAATCCAGGGGAGCAGGCTCGGGCAGGCTCTTCCCTTTCTCATTCAATCATCATTGGCTGCTTTGATGTGTGACCCCTGCTCCTGATGTTGGAAGAGGAGAAATTAACAACTAGATGAGCTCACACATAATACACTTGCCACAAAAGTACACACACACACACACACACACACACACACACACACACACACACACACAGAGTCCCATATGTGAGTAATTACTCATGTATAAAAACACACAACTCTGCCTGGCATTCCTGTAAAAGATAAATGTTTTTTTAAAATCTTAGTCAGATTCAGCCCGAGAGTCAGCAAAAAATTTTTTTTTAAAATCATCAGCAAAATCAGGGCATCAGACATGTTGCATAACATCCCTAAAAAAACAGGTCTCTGGGTTTTAGCAAACAAAGTAGATGAGCAAAAGCTAAAGTGAAATGTGCTGCAGCTGCACCTTTGACTCCGTGTCATTTCGTATCTCCTCTGACTGCATTGTGCTGGTGTCTTAATGGCTCTCTTTAGAAATCCAGTTTTACCTGGTTCTCTGACCCATCTCAGGTCAAAAAGTCAGGTGACTGCCACATGAAAAAGCAGGAATTATCCTCTAACCCTCACTCGCATCATGGTTTCAAAGCTGCAGTCATCAGGTGCTTTCTGATAAGAAAACACTTCTATTCTTCTTTAAGACGCGCAGATGCAGATTTGAGTTTGAAGACATTAAGTTGGTGCTGAGGCAGAGGATTTGTGTGTGTCGCTCCTTCTCTATCCCCTTACCTGACTAAGGCAGATGGGACCGAGGCATTACTGCAGCACTTGAGCGTGCGATGATGCTGATCCACTCAGAATGTGAACCCGTGACCCTGACCTGCCCCTCTCACACCCATAAGCAGCATCCTCCCTTTTGTGAGCCTATCCTATGACACATTCACACGCTAAACCCACACTTTAATCTACCTTGGCGCTGTCTGAGACAATGCCTAAGAGCCCCCCCCTCCCCCCATCATCAACTTATTTAGAGATGACAGCTTTATACCTGATCATGTACCCTCAGTCTCTGCCTAACTGAGCCGAGTCATGTGCGTGCCAAGTGTGCCTCTCCATGCCTTCGCAAGCTGCGTCTTTGTATCAGCATTACCGAGGATTTAGGGAAAAGGGGGATGCCAGCGCACTTGATCTGTTACGGAAACACATGTGGATCGTCCATGTGGCGAAGAGACACTGCTGACTTTTGTTTACATCTCTGCAGATGCCGTGAGGAACACTGCGGATCTATTAAAACCACATTGTCGCTACATGCAAATGTCTGGCATGAATCATGGAGGATATTTTCAATACTCACTTTGTTTGCTTTGTATCCCATCTTTTTCTCAATCATTCCCAGGTCTGGCCCCACATAAAGCACTGGAACTACTTTTCTGTTGAAAACCTTAACTGCACTGTACTATTTAAGGGCATTTAGTGGTTTGTGGCAACCGACTCTAAATTGCAAAAACATTTGCACGGCAATACTCCCTCGCCTCGGAAAGTAGTTTCTAGATCAGGGTTTTATTGTGTTTGTTGATGACTGCCGTCTTTTTATGTGTTTTGCTCCATTGCTTCACTCCCTGCCCATTTTGGAGGAAAAACAAAGGAGAGAAAGAGAGAGAAAGAGAAAGAGAGAGAGAGAAAAAAAATTCAACTTGTTAATTCGCTGATCTCACCAACAATCGATTGAGATGTGTTTGTCACTGTTACGGCGGATTGAATGGCCCAAAAAAAGAACATGGAGGCAGTAAAAGCAAGAGGAGTTTAATCTGAAGTTGTGAATGACAATATTGATTTGCCTTTTCTGTTTTGACAGGGAAAGATAGCGACTGGGAATCAGAGGAAATGGGGACAATAACTGACACAAACGTTTGGTTTTTTTCTTGCCTGTATCTGCTTTTTCTTTTGTCCGTGGCACATTTATTTCTTTTTTATTTCATGTTTATTCTCTTTCTAGGCGCTTGTGGCGTGCATCTGCTTGTGAAAACGCCATTTAATTCCAATTTAACACAATTTTATTAAGTAAAATGATAGTACAAGGCATCTCCTGTGTGTGTGTCTCCCTGGTGCTCTGATGCAGACTTATGGCTCTAACCAGTAAACATAGTCAAAATCGAAGTTAACAGACATTAACCTTCATTCTAACGCACACAAAGTGTCGAAGCGAAGCAGAGCTCAGTGCCGCCTGCACCAGAAGGAGGCTTATCTCTTTGAGTGAGAGTGGATGTATTTGTCTTTACAGGGCCTTGTGGACACATTAAGGCCTATTTGCATGTCCATAATGCCTACAGAGAACCACATCTCTGCACTTAGGCTCAGTGGAGCCGTAGCTTTAAATATTGCAAAGACGCAGAGCACTGAATCCTGCCTGACTCTTTTACAGAACAAGTAATGAGTCCCCACAATGGCTTGTTTTGGATGATTTAAAACACACAGGCTTTTATATGTGATTCGTCTCCTGTGTGGATTTTTTTTTTCATTTTGAGAATTCAAAACAAGAATACAACCTGTGATAATTGACCTCAGCGTGGAATCTTTGCTTCTTGTTTACACAATTATGCAAAACTATGACCTCTCCTGACTATCGGTTGAGCCCTCCCCTGTCACTTTTTAGAAAAATGTTACCTTTTTTTCTCCTCCTTTTGTTCCGACTGCTACAATTAAGGGCCACGGCTCTGAATAACAAAGCCGAGGCCCCTCCTTGCTAGGTAGCCCTAGGTTGTGTTTACACTCCAGGACATCAAAGACATTGCTGAACTTTTCCAAGCCCCTCCTGCTCAGGTAGTAATCCCAAAGTATAATCTCTTTAAAAACTGTAAAACCCATTAGAGTGACACCATCTAAATCCAAAGAGTGTGTGTGAGAGAGAGAGAGAGAGAAAGGGAGAGAGTCCAAAAGTGGTGACAGAAGCCTATCAAGTTATAAGAAGAAGAAAGGTTGCATGTTTACACTCAAAATTTCCTGGGATATATTTGCAATAATTGGGGCTCGATGGATGGTTGAGTTCCAAGCAAACATGCTATATGTGGTTTAAACAACATAACGTGTGTTTAAAGAAGAGATGGAATGGTGTTAATTTGGCCTAACTGACTCTAAAACAACAGCTAAGACGGTGAAGCAAACAAATGTGCTCAGTTTCAGCGCCTTTAGGGGATTCAAAGTTCTGAAACACAGAATTTCCTATATGTATTTTGTCTTTACATCATTGGTATTGCAGCCTTTATGAAGAAATTATAACTGTATATTTGCTTTTTTTCTTGCTTTGATATGTCATGGCATAGATTTCTGTTTTGGAGGAAATAATTGATGACGTTGACTTGAGTGTGGGTGACTTGTAGGGGTCAAAGAGGTCAGCAGTGTGCACAAGGGTGGCATGGGCAGGACACGTACCTTCTACCTGTGGTTCTCTCCTTTTTTTCTCTTCTTAATGCTTTGCTTTAATTTTTCTCACTTTTCGCTTGATTTTAACACATATATTTCCATTTCTCAGACACACCGTTACTACACAGTCTTCCACAGCAAACACGACAGTAACCCCCCCCCCCCCACACACACACACACACACAGTCCAATCATCCACTCCACATGCACCTAGCAACTTTCTAAAAGCTATAAATCCTGAGGTGAGGAAATATTCCATTTCTGCGGCCCCCCTCCCCCTCGCTGCGTACCCTCTCCTGGCGCTGGCTCTGGCACGCCATATCACAATCAATTCCATAAGCTAAACTGGGGTGGAAGGTGCTGTATGAAGGTCAGACAACCCACTTTGACTGCCATCTAAGCGTGAAGCACTTACCCACCACACCATGTCCACACTTGCTGCCAAGTGAAACCTTAATATACCACCTTCTAGCGCTCTAACTCTCTCTCATCAGGTCCTCTAGGTTTGGGATACTGAACGCAGATAAATGTATGTATTGATTTTGTACATAATGAAATTTGACCTTTTTAATTTTGAACGATTACAGTATCCTGCAGATTTTTTTTATCTTTAAATTCTCATCAGGTTGAGGACGGCTTTCAACACAGCAGGCTAATGAAATGATTTTGGGTTGGTTAGAGGCTGCTTAAGGCAGGGTGACCTACCCCATTTATTCAAATTTAAGGGGAATTGTGGGGTACATTATTGCCTTTAGATGAGGATTTAATTTACAAAAGACATTGCTGAATTATAAATGAGGGGCTAAAGCATGGTGATTGAATTTTATTGCCACTTTTTTCATACTTTTTACATAAACATTCATTTTTTTCTTTTAATTAACCCTCTTGTAATCCTACTTTTTTCCATCTTCAGCACTATTTTCCTTTGGAACCCTCAACCACCTGTCTGTTTTCTCCATCCTAACCTTGCAAACCGCAACAAATGTCAAGGTGAAGCTCCGTTTAAGACAATATTTCGGATTGTGCCCCAGGGAAAGAGAAGGAGAGCATTCTATTTCATGATGACGCAAACATGTTCTTGTAAATCATCACATGGTTTACAAACTCTATAAGTAGGGCCTTCCTGTCTCAGCCGGGCAGGCCAGCGCACACCTACATTATTAACGAAGCCGCAGGCCCCCAGAGGCACAACTTTGATGATGTTATAAACAGGGGAGAGGACAAGGTGCCTTCTCAGCAAAAGATTATAGGACCAAACACCACCCCCCCCCAAAAAAAAATTCCAGACCCCCATGCTCTCACTCCTAATTACCTTTACCTCCAATGGTGAGAGGAGGAGATGGAGGTAGAGATGGAGGGGTAGAAACATCTCGACAGGCTTCCTGTCCTCCAAACCTACATGTATGAGACTTTCAAAGATATTTGTGCTTGTAAGCAACCACCAACTTTTCAAAAGAAGTATAATAATCTGCATTTCTTAAAACGGATCTGTATTCGTTTGTAAATCACCAACATGCAAATGAGCGTATACCCAGACACCCTCAAACCCCCACAGGATATGCATTTCTCACAGGGCGATAATCGTTTTTCAAAAATTCAAAATCATCATCAATAGATAATAGCTGACTCGGCATTACATTGAGCTACTGAAATAATGCTATATGTAGCAGAGAAGAAGAAGTGAGAGCAGCGGGGACGGGAAAGCAATAGATACAGAAAAAAAATGACTTACAAATTGGAAGCATTTGAAATAAATAAAAATCAACTCACGTTTGCTCATTATGAGAACACCTTGTGAACACAAGTAACACCGAAGGATACAAAACGTGGTCTGTTATGCATCTGTTATTTTTCTCATCCTTAATGAGGCTACCATTCTTGTAAGCCCGGTTGCTGTTCGTAAACTCAAAAGCCAACGTCAAAATCTCTGGTGAGAACAAGATAAAGAGTTATGATTTCCCCAGTGCAAATATGCTCCAAATTAAAAACTGAAAGAGGGTCCCTGTGTCTTACTTCCAAATGTGAAGCATTTGTCATTAAACAGATCATAACCGTTGCAAATTTAACAGGAGCTGTAATAAGGTCCAGCATAATGCTTTGTTGTTTGATCAGTAGTAAGACTTTAGAGTTTAGATAGTCCTGGGATTAACAAAGCCCGAGCCCGTGTCTCTGCAGAAAGGTGAGAAAGCATTTTGTGATCTGACAGAAAATCTGCATTCAGTCTGTTTTATTTAGTTGTTTGTTTGGACTTAAAGTAGATCACAACTTTCGAATAAACCTGACACTGAACGCTCTTGCTTCATGAGTGCAGTCGTATCCAGAAGTGGGATTAAGCTTGAAGGCAGTGGAGCATCAGTTGCATTGAAGAAGGATATATGATCTAACTGAGCTGTACAATCTGGCACGGCGCACACACACACACACACACCGCAGATGTAATTTTAATGTTTCACACAACTGTAAACCGGTGAGCAGACACCTCGTGAGATTACACGAGTGCAAGGATGTGTTGAATATCAACCAGATTTACAGCCTGACCCAGATGACACAGGGTGACGGGGGTCTTGGAAACCATCAGCGGGCATCCAGCACAAGAGTTGATCATTTGACCTTGTGTGGCGTGGCATAATGGACGAAAACCGACACCCCTCGGTGATGTCAGCTGACACAATCTGCCGGAAGAGATGAGGCCAAGCCAAAAAAAAAAAAAAGTAAAAATTTGCCAAGTGAAGGAGGAGCGATGTCTGGAGGACACGGAGACAGTCAGCGCAGGAGGGATGCTAACAAGACACAGGTGTTACACATCAGGGAGGAGCAGGTAATCAGACAGGAGGGAAACTGGATGGGACTTGGAAAACCAAATCAAACAGGAAACATGGAAACTCAGAACATGAACACGATTATCACGGCAAAATAGCCACGAGAGATAGAGTTCATTGTGTTATATGATCGGTGCATATTTTTCCTGCGTCTAATAAAGTTTGTATCCAACGGGAATGAGTCCTCTAAACCCTTAGTAGCGGAGTGGGAAGTTTCATGAACGTCAACTGTGCACTTTAAGTGAATCGCTTAGCACCCTTGATATAAGGGTAAGTAATGAATACAACTTCTGTCAACCCACAAGTACGTAGATCTATAGCGTGCACCATCTTGTTTTAATATGTCGATGTGAACTGAACAGCTTTTTTTGTTGTTGACATAAATACTCCTGCCACTCAAGTCAGGTGCAAAAACACTGTATAAACCAGTTACATCAGCGAATGTAGTAAACCTTTCAATATACCAGAGCTGTAGCTAGCCAGGCGACAGGGGAAGTACCAGGATGTATTACAGTATATGGTCAATTCTTCCGCTTCGAGTTTTTAAATTGTTACTGTTTCAAAGAAGCTCTATCAGCCTATCTATATCTATATATAGATACAGATATATAATTTCTATTTTTCCTTCAAAAACTCAGAAATTTTCAAAAGCAACAACCTCTACTGTAAGACTAAAACCAACGTGTAGGAAAGCGTGGCCCTCGTGCACACTCTTTTCAGAGATGGCTATGCTACAAGCTCAACTGAAGGGATTTATTGCCTTCTGAGAATTTTTCGCGTACCCCTTTCTTACCGTTATTGCAGGAAAAACTGAGTCACAAATTACTTCTACACAATTAATTACACAATATGTGGTCATGTTGATCAGAGGGTTGAGAGTTGTTGTTTGTTTTTTTTTTAAGAAGATGAGCATTTAAAATAAATGACTTCCGAAGAGTTAAAACTTTATACTGACGATTTTGAAGTTTGTAATCCTCCCGGGTCCTCACGCTCGGAGATGTATATTTGGGGGGAGTTGGGCAATTTGCCTCCTGGCTCTAATTCTGCTCTCATCCATTTATTTGGCTCTTCTTTGTAAAAGTGAAGATATGAGGACATTTGGGTTGGAAAAAAGTGTTGGATCCACTTTTAAAAGATGTGTTGGGTGGGAAAGCGGTGTGTTCATCAGTCAGTTGAGCAAGTTTATCAAAGGCTCGGTGAATTGTGTAACAGCTGACAACCTTGGAGCCCATCAGGGTTGGCAGGTTTTATGGAAAGTTTTTCCAGGTGAATACGTCTGTAGATTCTGCACAGCTAAGAAATCAGACATTCAGTCATTGACTGCTGGTGCTTTTGAGTGTAGAACTTCATGCTGTTAAACAGGGTTAAGCTCAAGTCACTGCAGGCTATACTCCAGATGTAGCATATGATCTGTTTGAGGGTGTAATACCTGTGGAGCTGGCTCACTGCTTCTCTCTTTTTTAGCTCTTGAAAGTACTTCACCTTAGTAAAACTTAATTTAAAAAAAAAAAAAACCCCTGTAAGAACAAAGGGGAAATAAAATCAATCGGCTTCACACGATACCACAAACTTTCTGAGTAACCGTATTTGTGGAGCTGCAGACAAACTATTTGTCCAAGGAGTTGTTTAAAGTGCAAATCAGTGATGAGTGAGAGAGATACCGAGAACGTTTGCAGCCTCATCTGTAACTGCTCATTGAGATTTGAGGCAATCCACTTTCAATCTATTTCACCAGATTGAGGTCTCGTGAGTGTCGGCCATACAAAAAAATATCTATTCTTTATGCTGAACTCATTCCAGCTGTAGATATTTTTCTTGCTCAAACAATTTTAAATATTTTTGAAAAATTAAAAAAAAACAAACTACACTTAAGGGCATGTATTGTAAGTTACATTATTAAGTGATACTGTAAGAACAAACTAACAGTTGTGACTGAGACCACGTATACATCCCCTCACCGTACATATGCACATTATTTTGTATAATTATTTAGTATAAGTTACACATCTCTGGCTTTAATGGTTAAGATCTATACAATCTCTGAGCCTGTAAGACTTAAAATCCTCTTTAGCACTACGATGACAGGAATCTTATTATGTCAGTTGTGATGCAACTGCAGAGGAACGGCATTGCTTTAGACTTGCCGATGGAGTGAGGAGGCAGGTGGACCCAAATGACCAGCAGAGGAGGTCACAGTGACTGTCAAGAGACACACGTGGAGAAAAAGCAGGGCAAATGAAACAAGCCAACAGAACAGGAGAGCCAAAAAACCCAATCTGACTGGCTTTTGAAACAGGACTCAAAACACAAATTAAACTAATGAGACAACAAGAAACAGGTGGGAGAACAGGAGGGCTGCGAAGGAGCTGATTGGTTACGAAACAATAGGAACACAGCTGAGGCTGACGAAGACCGATGAACTAACAAGACACAGGCGAGCACCCAAAGACGGGAAGTAAAATCACCTGAGACGCACGGGGGATGTAGTTTGAAATTAAAAAAGGAAATACACTAAAATGTAAAAACACTGAGCCTACAAGTAAGCTAACATTGAAGTGACAAAGAAAATATTATTGCCCAACTAACAAAAAAAGCTGCAGTCCAAACTGTTCCAAACGGAGATTAGATATCACTACGCTGCTTTCAGCTCATAAATCTGTTGACTTCTGAAATAAATGACAAATCTACATGAAAGCAGACTTTTTTTTTTTGTGAAAAGATGCAACCGTACATAAACCCGGTTCCTGTTCAGGTTCATCTCCATCTGTAAGACATCCTCCTTTCAGCTGTGATGCTGCACTCCAGCCTGAAAAGGCCAATGCTAGTGGAATTCATTTGAGCTGCTCAGCAAAACTGAAATCCTACATTTTGGAAGGACAGTCAGAAGTAATAATTAAATTCAAAGCCTACCCAGCTGACAATGATCTGAATGATGTTGCAGCAGCCCATGTTAAAAAGCATCCTTGCCTGAGGGAGCAGGGATCCTTCGATGGCTGTTACGGTTGGAAGATTAGCCTTAAGTATAAAACGCCCAACTTCCGGACCAAACTAAGAAGCAGGGGATGGGCTGAGGTGACGATAAAATTCACTGAAGAACAAGCCCAAAGACAAATGTGTAGCTGGGTTGAATGTAGAAAAAAAAAAAAAAGCAGCCGTGAGGAGAAACCACTGATAGTCTAGAAAAAGGAGAGAATTACTCTGCTTTGGAGGAAGATCGACCAGAGAACGAGTGCAGAATGGGGAAAACTTTCCAATACAGAGGGAAAGAAGTTCTTCGAGGACAGGTCGTGAGCAGAGAGTAGTGCAGCTCACAAGAACATGAAGATGTTGACATAAGAAATGAAATATGCTCTAGACATTCTCTTTTAGTTTATACTGTAAATCGTTTTATTCCCTGTGAATAATTCATGTTCATTTGCACACTGTCCTTTTATCAGTAAAGTAGAATAATGAACTGTTCAGCTGTCCTATGTTATATATCGTTGGGGTGTTCTAATTAGGTGATATTCTAAATATTCACATAATCGAAAACAGTTTTCCAGAATTCCCAGTCAGAATTCCTGACAGCCAACAAGTAGTTGAAGTAGATCTGCTGCTTGAGGATTAAGAATGTAGGACTTTAGCCAAAAAATGTACATTTAAGGTCTGGGTTGTCTGTTTCGTTCTTGTGAACATGATATATGTGGAAAGCCCTGGGGGAACGGCTACAAATTTGGCTTTATGTCCAATAGGACTTCAGGATGCACTGAAAACATTTTGGTGGTCAGTGGTGAAAAGACAAACCCTCTATGACAGGTACATCTCACAGAAGTTTTCAACCATAAAGCAGTATTCACAAAATTTTGAAGTATTTTTCTTTTTTTTTATCATTCTTATTTATGTGAACATTTGTTACAGCTGGAGTTATTCATAAAACACTGCAGCCATTGCTTCCTCAATCTCCCACATGATGGGAAATTTTTCCAAGTCCAGAAATGTAAACTCTTCTTCAGCTGCCATTTTCTCCTCTGTGTCCGTCTGTGGCAGTGTTTGTCACTGGAAACTTTGGGGCCATCTGCTCAGGGGACTCAACCACGCTCAGAGCTTTGAAAACACACAGAGCGTGCTTTCACTTGTTTCAAAAAATTGAGAAAACCGTGTCAAAAACAGGGAGCTTCCCAACCTCTGGTCTTGAACTGTAGCTGACTGGGGGAGGCGGCACTGAGGAGTCATGGTCACACACTCGGTCCGATTGCTGCATCGCTCTGGAACGCCAAAAAAATACAGACGCCCCAAGGGGATTTGGTGGCATACCCAAGTCTCTGTCTTTCTGTTTGCCCTTCTCCTCTCTTCGTGAAAATAAGCGTGGCTCTTGCATAATGGCATCAGATCAGATGACTGCCAGTGAAGTAAACATCTCATTCTCTTTTCTTCATTGCATGTTTCCCCTTTTTCATGCTTTCACAGATTTTCTCTGGCCATTATCGCTGTGTTTCACGTGCACATGTACAATTTTATTCTCACATTTGGTGGAGAGTGTCTTTTATCCTACACCGAACATTTGTGGATGTGTGGTGCAAAGCATCTTAGGGCCACATCAACCTCCTCCTCCTTTTTTGCACATTGCAGAAGTTATGATTAACTCCAAGATATACATCCTCAACTCAAGAGACACTACAATACGTCTTCTGTTATGTTCCAAAATGAGGTTGATGACACAGATGCCAAATTATGCTGTTTGAGAGGGAAGTGATGTCACCACTGTCCACTAAAACTGTTCAAATCAGATTAGATGTATGGCGCCCTGGCACATTCAATTACCCGAAATACCCCCCACCCAAAATACTAACAAAGATGCACCCATGATTTGACATCTGCAAAGATAAATGGAGTGTTCAAGTATGTGAAACTGAGAAAAAGTTGAGCTGGTAGACTTCCTGTCTGAATGGAGGGGCAGACGCCTCTTCTCATCATTGTCTTGGTCTGAATAAGTGCCAAAGATGTGATGATGTCATATAAAAATAATAGAATGAAACCCACTGGGGGAAATACCATACTTTGTCCTGTATTTCCTAGTCTGACAGGAAGTGGAGGGAATTTTGTCACATTTTGGCACACATTTCATAGCAAGTATACAAGACACTCTTCTCATCAAACATGAATTCTAAACCCGTGATTCCCAAACTGTGGAACGTGAAGGGTAGAAAGTTGTAAAGAAAAAAAGAAGAAGAAAAAAAATGGTATCTTTTCAACATCATCTACTTCAGACAATTCCATAAGGTGTAATATCAGTCAAAAAATGTTGAACTTTTTGAAGATTCAATAGCAGCTCTTGAGCAGCTTGAAAGCTGAAACACTGAGCTCCATCTGTGGCTTCTCTTTCTTGATACAAATCATGGAATAATTCTACAAAAAATGTAACATTTCTGGATTGGTATGACCCTTACACATGGAAACATTTCGCTTTTTGTGGTTTTGCCCACTTAGAAAGATAAAAATGTATAAGATTATTTCAAATGCACATTTCATTTTATAACTTGACCAAAATCCTCTATTAGAAAACTTGCTCCTTCCATTCTTGTGATTGGCTGTGACGCTGATTTCTCTCAGTCCACATGCCAACAGGGGTACCAAATACTAGCCAATCAGACTAAAGGAGGGGGTCCTCTGGAGATACACACCCAGTAGGGCTATGACCATTTCCTCCAGGGTTCAAACCATGTCCACATAAGGAGTGGTGGATATCGGCTAAAGAAATTGTTGAAACCCTCAACTGGCAGCAGGTGGCTTTGAGTATCGTGTCTGAGAGAGCAGCGCTAAAGTTAGTAGTGCTAGCCTAGCCACTGGTGGCACTAGTTCCATCCTTGGAGGAAGAGGGGTTAAACTACAAGAAATTTAATGTTTCATCAGAAAAGTTTGGCAACCAGTGATCCACATGAATATCTGCTTTAGTTCAACAAGAAAGTCTGACTGATGAGTCAAACCTGAACCTCTATCATCATCATCATCATCATCATCACAGTCGGCTGTATTGATGTAACGTCGACGCTGTGGCTGCATTCACGGCAGTGACACTGCATCTTGGACAGTTTCAAATATGAAGGCTTCCACAGGCCATAATTAGCTTGCCATCCAGGGAAAAGTTAATATTTCTCAAGTTGAAGTGAAGCTTATTGGTTTTGTGGACAGGCTGTAATGGATAACCCAGTCAGGCCAATGTGTGTGCACCACATGCACGCGCGCGCACACACACAAATGAAAACACAAACACACGTCTGCTCCCCTGGAGGCCTACAGTCAGACAGACAGTGACACACAAATCTATCCCTATTCCCCAAATGACAGACCAGGGCGAGCTGGCTGAGCAGCTGCCTGATCAATAGTCATCAGTGACCTCGTCCACTTGGCCGCCACTTAAACCAATACTGTAAGACACAATTTCAGCACATTCGTGCACTCCTTGAATAAAAGCATTCTAATATCCAAAACCTGAAGATGGGAAATGTACACACGATTATGCATGAACAAGAGTTAATGAAAGGAAATGTATGAGTGTGTGTTTGTGTGTGCGTGATGTATTGCACGTCAGGAATACTGCTGAATATGCATTTTTTTTTACAGCAAAACTAACAGGGTGTCAAAATACAGGAATCAATTGTTTGCTTGGGTCACTGATCAACTGTCACAAATGCCAATCAAAATCTAATGATTCATAATTTGCAGTCATTTCATGGAATGCCAGGCACACACACACACACACACACACACACACGCACACACACACACACAAAAAACCCATCTAATTTTCCTCTTAATAACAAATGATTTTTTTGAGACCATACGTTGTGTTCCAGCAATGAAGTTCAACATTAATTCAGCCCTGATACGTCTTTAAGTCGTACGTCGAAAGTCATTCACTGCATACAGGCATTGAAACTCTGTCATTCCATTTTCTAGTTCGTCACAGGGCCATCAGGAGCAATTAGGGGTTCAGTATCGTGCTCAAGGATGCTTTAACATGGTCACCAGGGGAAGCGAGGATCGAACCAGCAACTCTTTGGCTGCTAGATGGCCACTCTGCCATGCCGCCTCTTGAAACTCTCTCAGAGAGCAGTATTTATGGAGGGAAAATAATTACGCTTTCTGTTCGAATTTAAAGTAAGACTCAGTAACAGGCTGCAGGGTCCCAGGGGAGGTAGCAGTGCCACCACAACAACAACAACAACAAACAAATGTTTGCTGATAAATAAAACATATTCAATCAAAGCATAAATGCTAATGAAAAGAGAACTTGCAATCGCAGGAGCTGAACACGTGAGCGTTGGCACACAGTTGTGTGTGAGCGAGAGTGAGAGAGAGAAAGAGAGAGAGAGAGGTGTTAATTGCTGTGCTAATTAGGTCCTGATTGCATTGCTCTTGTTTTGCACTTGCAGGTGATTAAAATTTCAACAGAGCACATTATTTGGCACTGTTAACAGGTGCCAAGCTCCACAGACAGCACAAGTGTGCGCGCGCGCACACGCACACGCACACACACACACACACACACATACAAGCTTGCAGCATTGATTCAAGAGAAGCTGTGTGTGGAAATGTTGCACGGCTTGATACATTGCCTTCCCAACTTTCCTTGCATCACACATCCTTCAGCACAACAAAGTACTCACTCTACGTGATTCACCATTTCTGTGTGTTATATTTTTCCCTATCTGATACTTTTGGTTTATTGCCATTAATGCATTCATGTGTTAACAAACACAGTGTTCTACTTGCAGTAACTTTGAAATCGAACAAGTCTATACTGAATCAAGGGTACGTTGTATTTTAATTCACTTAAACCTGAGTGTAACTCTATTACTCTGAATCGTCGCTGTCATCGAGTGCTTCCTCATGGAACAACTCTTGTGAATCTGCAAATGACATTAATTTAAGGAGTGAGTTTCTAGACCTGCTCTATTGTCTTGAGATAGCTATTTGCGCTTTGGCGCTGTGTGAATTGACTTAATTTGTAAGTAAAAGATACAGTTCAATAAAACATTGAGTAATTTCTGTATTCTGCAACTGTCACAGGTGTTTGCAGGTAACAAGACCTGTGTTCATGAAACATTTCATCTGTGGATGTGTGGACCATTGTGTCAGCTGTCCTTCGGGGGTTCTGCTTGTATCCTTTAAGTACTTCTCTGATTAATCTGAATGATAATTATGCTGGATGTGAAGTTTGAAATGCAGATTTTGTACGAAAAATGTAATATACGCATGTTTGAAATCTAGATCATAAATATGTTTACAGCAGGTGACTGAAATGTGGAATAAATAGACAAGAATAAACAGAAACCAGTGCCTTTGGGGCTTCTGAACAATAACACAAACGGGGGAAAAAAGAGAAAAAACACACGGATAAAAAAGGTGATGAAAATTGTCGAGTTGCATGTTAGGAAACTCCTTAGCTCACCTCACCACAGTGGGCAGCAGGAGGTGGGTGATCAGTGACCGGCTGGCTGGTTGACAAGTCTGGAAGGAACTGCTGTTGGGACTACTGTTAGTGAAATGACAGCGAGCAGAGAGCGTGCGATATGCTCTGTTCCAGAACAGTTGAGCGGCTGTCCCCACTGAAGCACAAGTGTGTGTGTGTGTGTGTGTGTGTGTGTGTGTGTGTGTGTGTATATCCCCTATATTGATGCAGGGCCTGAGAAAATCTGCATCTGTTATTTGAGAGGGCTTGTGGGGAGATCTGATCTATCTATCTATCTATCTATCTGTCTGTCTGTCCATCCCTCTGTCTGCCTATCTGAAGATGCACAGACATCAAGCCGGTGGCCAGACGAGCTGTGAGGCAGACACATAAACAGATAAATATGACTTCATGAATGACATTTGTTTGTTCTAAAGGAGTTGGCCCGGAGGAGCAACCTTCATCACTGGTGACAGCGGAGTTACTCACACAAGAGACTTACCAGGAGGCACGCATCCCCAAACTTCACAGGCCTTCTGTTTGAGTCATCATGTATCAATGCATGCAACGTCCTCCGTAACTCCATCTTTAACAGTGAAGCAATGTCAGGTGAATTTTAACAGAAGTTATGCAGTGAATGTTGATTATGATGGAAATCAGACACCGCACTGATGGACATAGGAGAACGGGTTTTCTTCAAGAATAATGGTTAGTTGCCCGCCCAAAAATGTCAGGACTTCTTGAGGATCATCTTTTCTTTGTTGAGCAAGTTTGCAACACACTGGAAGCTCAAGCATGTGTCATACAGAATGTGTTGCAAAAACTGGAATAGGACTATATGGCGTAATGAAGATACGTAAATATCAACAACACACTTCAATACTACGTTAAAAATCAGAATACTCCACGTCTCTATGATTAATGTTAACCACAACAAGGACCCTATTAGAGTATAAATTAATGTATTTTAAAATAATCCCACTTTTGATAAACTTGTATGTGTGCAAAGATATTTTGTGAATAAATTTGAAGTCTACTTGTCTAGAATCATGGTCTCATACATGCATCACCAAAGTCTTGACTTTACCCCAAATAACAAAAGCTGAGAACCTCAAAACATTACAAAGTAAATGAAATGCGCGCGCGCGCACACACACACACAGACACACACACACACACACACACACACACACACACACTCTCCCCCGGGTCCTAACCAGCTGCTTTGTCCTCCACAGAGGCCACCGTGCTTGGTCAGGACACCTGCCATTCTCCCACGACTGAGACAGACTTCTGTGTTTTTGCTTTGACTACAAACGGTGTCATATGTTCAGGACAATAACACCAAGTCACATTAATTCATCGAGCAAATGACCAAAATGTCTCACAGGGGAAATTATTTGCAATTAAATAATAGAACTGTATGAGCTTTTTGTCAAATGAATGATAAAAATACACTGAGGTCTTGCCTTGGTCCTGCGTTATGTGTACAGGTAGTAGCCACTGTGTTTTCATGATGATAAATAACACAGCATATTCTCAAGTTATGCAACCTGAAACGGAAATGCCACTTTGAAACATGGATTGCAGTGTTGGGGGAGGGGGGGGGGGGGGGGTCTTCCTAGAGTACATGACTGACGGATTTATTTCATGAAGTCAATAAAGGGAACTCTCCAGAACATCATTTGCAGAGATTTACACCAAAAATACAACACTGCAGAAATCAGAACATACAGTTGGACAACTGCAGCAGAATTCGTATACTGCACCTACCAAAACAAGCACACCACCAGATGTCTTTTACTGTAGACAAAACAATATTCCTTGGTTTATATAAAAGCAACATGTGGGCAGATAAAATACTCCTGCATGGTCATTAAATGTCTGTGCATTGTTTGTGATGCTGTGAGAAATTGAAGAAGCAACAAGAAAGAGCTGCCCTATTTTTGCCCCAGAAACTTTTAACTGCTGATAAAGATCAATGGCACTGCTGATGATATAAATTCTGAGCTGCTAGTTTGTATTGATCTGGCTGTAATGCTTTTGGCTCTCTGGATGGCAGATGGAGCCAGCAAAGGGAGAAAAAAAGGAGAAAGATTAATGTTGTAAGCATAGTCTATCTATAGTTTTGAAAAAGAATTCTTGGAGGTATAAATATATGTATTCATATAGCTGCAGGAAATAGAAACCTCAGAGGTATCTGACCCTGTAGAAATAAACAATTTAAGTTAGTTTGTCGGGAGTTCTGCTTGACTTTTGCATCAGCACATTAGAAATTAATTAATTAAATGAAGAAGAATTTGTAGAGTTCCTGAAATAGAAATATCAGAGTACAGTGTCATGTCGTGTTTGTGCTGCAGATATTTGTCTTTTAGCTCGGCTAACAAAACATGTCTTTCAATATTTAATCTCATCCTGGATGAAAAATTAGTGAGGTAAACATGTAGGAAAAATATTCCACCCTCCTGTCAAAATACAGTCATGTCCAATTGCAAAACCCAACCAACCGGATGCTTCCAAATGATCCATAAACCACTATGTGGTGTCACAGTGGCTACGTCCATTGGTTTAAACATTGTTTGTCATTGAAGTCAGATGAATGAAACATTAAAACTGAATCACAACAGTACATTTGTGGCTGTGAAACTAAAACAATGAGCAAAAGAGGTTTAAATGCTACTTGAATTGCTTCATGCAATATATATATGTTTCTGTTTTCTTTCTGTCTTCTTTCCATCTCTACTATGTGGTCATTGTGAGCTGCATTCCCTTTATCCCATCAGCCCACTTTTGGATTTGGAGTGAAAATGTAAGACAAAAAAAAAAACAAAAGTAGCAGAGTGGGAGTAAGACCTTGAAGGAGTTTGGTCCCTCATGTTTTAAAAGCCCACACATTCAAGAAACAGCCCCCTTCCATGTCTCAGAGTATTGGAGGTAATGGTACACTATAGCATTGTCTAATTATGACTCCTTGGCACAACATGGGGCTTTTATCTGCAATTGGATAAGTTAATTGGTAGCAATTACCCAACCATTTACTCACAATGCAGATGTAGAAACTGTAGAATCGGGTCCGCACCTGGATATACTCATGAGTCGAGGATGTCAACTTCTCATCGTGTACAAACACCTGAAAACACACCTCGATGCTGAGGTAATCACCACAGTCAGCCCCCCCCCCCCGCCTCCACTTCTTGTCTTCTATTCAGCCTCTAAAACTCATCCAGTCATTATCCAGCATTTGATATTCACTGTATTCTATTCAATGTAACAGGTTGAGTTTCCCCTAATTGGGGCTGAATAATACTGAGGCGATTTACGAGCGCTCTCCCCCTCCTCCCGTGTCGCCAGCGCTGCAGCACAGTTTCTAGTTTCATCCCGCTAGTACTTTTTGAAGGTATCATTTCTCTTGACTGGAAAAGGCCCCTGTTGAGTTGTCAGGCTCATTGCTCAAGGAGCGCGCTGGGTTTCAGGAGGGCCCGTGCTGACACATTCATAAATATGACACCTTGTTTTGTCCTTCTGGCGTCTTTTTGGTTGGCGATGGCCTTTGAATTGGAAACAGGTAAGCTAATAGGGCTGCGTCTGATGCATGGGAACCATGGGCTTTGGTAGAAGGCAGGGTGGCCCCGGGCGACACATGACAGGCAGATAATGACTGTATAGCTGTCAAGTCAAGGATACCTGTCTGCCGGTAAATACAGATTTGCCTTTTTGACATCATTTTTCCACCTCCTGGAAGATCAACTGAATGCAGCTTTCACACTATTTCAGACTAGCTATCAGACAGATTCACAACATACACACACACACACACACACACACACTTGAATGCACATGCATGTACATATGCATACACACATACATGCCAACACTCACACGCTAGCAACTGCAAGTAGGAACAGGAACAAAGTCACTCCAAACATACGCCCTTATAATTGCAATTTTCTGCGCCGTCCAACATTCCCACGTAAAGCTGTATGTTTGGGAATGCATGGAGCGAGTTAATATGACGATTGTAGTCAGACATGAAAGATAGAGAATATGTGCGTGTGTTTTTCTGCGTATATGAATGTGTGTGTATGTGTGAGTATGTGTGTGTGTGACTGTCAGGCTGGCTGAGGCCTGTGTTTTGCACGTTGCCCCGGGGAATGCAGGTGAAAGCAATCTTGGTCTGTGAAAGCCGACGAGATGCGCCTTTTTGCACCCAGAGAGCTGGTTAGCTGATTTCTTTTTGATAGGCTCAAGCCCTGAACCCCCCCACCAATATCACCACCACCACCAACCCCAACCAAACCCCAACATCACCATCAAGCTGGGCTGAGGCACCAGCTATTTGTTTGCAGTCGCTTTTCACATCCAAACTGTCTGTTTCAGCCTTCCTGGGATTCTACACCACATGGTGAGGAGCCTTTCTGCACACATACACAAGATAATCCCTTTCACTCCCCCTGTTTCTTTCCGCAGCTGCCCAGAAGCCAGAACAGCCAAACCGTTTGGTGCATGGATGAAATGATGAAACACAGCCTAAATATACCTAATTTGTTTACTATTCAGTTACATTCCCTGCATGCAGAATGATTAGCGACAAATCATGTTGGGTTTTAATTGAGCGGTATTTATGGCTTGATGTGTGCGCTGGGATGGAGTGAGCATTAGGCCTAATCTCATAATAGACCAATTGTATTAATGCTGCCTATGGATCCAACATTGGCTGTAATACAAAACAAAAGTCACTCCAGTGAGCGGTGGGCAGCTTTCCACCAGCATGTGAATGGAACTTATTAGGCTGTGTTTGTTGTTATCTTCTAGGATTTGTGATTGGGAATTAATGCTGATCAGTTCGGAGCTTAGTACTGTAATCACAGCTTTGGTTAAATGATTATAGCTGTAATCAAGCTGGGGATGTCATGTCTGGATGTGTGGTCTTAGGATATTTAGATCCAGGTGTTTTCTATGCCAATGCACATTCAAATTGGCATTTTGTATGTTGTGGTGTAGGTCTCATCACGTGTTGTAGCTGTTTGGCTAGAGCCCACACATACCTCCCGAGTGCATAACATCAGCACACATACTCCGATGAGAACAAGAAAATAAATGTGCTTTGGTTTTTTGGACGTTAAACAAGGTGCTTTATCGAAAGCTTCCACTCAAGAAACCTTGAAACCAAAAAGCCTATTTTTTTTTGCTACTCCAAGCCCTGGTAAAAAAACAAACAAACAATTATTTCTAGTTGATATAAAACTCATCACTGCTGGTGTAACAGCGTGGAAATGTCTGACTATAGATTTGTGTGTGCTTTGAAGTAAAGAAAGATGTCAGACATAGGCTTAAAAGCATGTCAACTTTATGGGAAATCCACTTGCCATCTTCCCAGGAGCCAGAGAAGAAGGTAAATACCCTTCTGTGCTGTGTGTGTGCGCATTAGAAACTACTAGAGACCCGAAGAATCCAGCTGACTGCTAGTTAGCTTACCATGATGAATGGTAGTGGATGGGTATGTTAACATATGTCTGTCTGGCCTGCTCAGCTTCCAAAACCGGTAGCTCCTCCTCTGTATACTCTTCAATTAGATAAAGATAATGATTTTGGTTTGTCTGGATGTAACCCTCCGGATCCTCTCTTAAGAGTTTGGCCACGAGTAGAAGCAGCAGCAGTTGCTCCTCTAGACGTTAACAAATTTTTTCTTAGTTAACAGCAAAAGTTACAATGGGGCTTTTGCGGTGTCCTTTAAAATCAGTGTTCCCCTCAGGAGAAGAGTTCAGACTTTGTGTATGATTCAAATTTTATACTCAAAGTTATTTCCTAATAAATGTTATGCACAAGCCCAGTTGTAGGGTTGTAGGGTATACTCTAATGTGTATAATAGCGGCTGAAGCTTATAAAGACCTTGACACTCTTCATTGTTACAGTTGTAACAGCCAGTCACTCATCTCGCCGGCCACAGCCAGTCACACCATATCAGTCTCCCTCTCCGGCCCGCTAGCTAAAATGGAAATGTGTGTTAGTGCCAGACTGTTGGGGGACTTAGCCTTCACACAGCTGAGATAAAGCACCAGACCTAAGCCTTGCCTGGTGAAATACCCCCCTCCCCCCCTCTCCCCCACCACCACCACCACCACCACACACACACCTTCTTTTTCCTGTACAATCGCCATAATATTGTGTTTCTATGCTGGGCCTGTAACCTTTGATTAAATTAGTCCAGTATTGCCTGGGTCCTTTTCTAAACTGTAGGCACCGGAGAGCTACTTAACAGACCCTGTCCCTCCGAGGGAAGAAACTGCTTGAGCTTACAAGTGTACCACCACAGAAATATCAAACCTCTCTCACTCAAATCTCTCTTTCCATCCATCCCTCTCTCATTCTAATTTCTCTCTCTTTCAATCACAAGTTTTTTTTCTCCCTTTTTCTTGTCTCTCTCTCCTGAAGTTTTTCTATGTAAGTCGATCCATCACGCTCCGTCACTCTCCAGGTGAGGCAAGTATTATAAGATGTCAACGAACGAGCAAAGTGACATTTTGTTGTTATTTTCAACTATATGAACCACTGGTGCTGCACACATGACGACCGCACAAATGAACACATCGGAATTGAGTTTTTGTTCTTGGAAGGAGGATTAATCACAGTCAAAAGAGACATGGCATTGGTCAAATCAGCTGTAGACCTCTCAAACACACATTCACTGTTTTATTTACTGCAGTAATAGCAAGATTCTCCTCATGGGCCCCATAGTTTCATCCTTGATGTGTACAAACTCACAAATTGAACAAGGAAGATATTAGAAACAATAAAATATTATATTCATATCCACCAAGAAGGTCATGTGATCATCGACACGCGTTGGCTTTTAGCAGGATATCTCAAACAATAATGGATTTTGATGAAATGAAATGATCAACTTTGAAGGCGATCTGGATCAAAGTGCAGCTCCTGAAGATTGACTTAGGCAATTGGGAGGATATAAGCAGTATTGACATGCCACATTTTGACCAAATTCCTTTAGTCAGAGTGAAATGTTTTGTTTCTGGAAACCATCTTGATGGTTTACTGGATCTGTGATGCAGGAGACCTACTTTCAATGTTATGATCAAGGGAATTTTACAATTTTGTCATTTACAAAAACAAAGATATATTTCTTACCTTTGTTGGTGCCTTATATAATTTATAAAAATACAATTCTGGGTTTAGAACTCCCCCAAGCTCTCTGTTGCAGGTCAGCTTGCTGCTCTAAAGGAGCAGGCGGAGGAGGAGTGGTTGTGGAGTTAGAAGTAACTGTTACAGAAACTACACCACTACCCCAGCAAGAGCCTTGTCAATACTGGTGGAAATCCATGACACGTGCTGGTGAAAGCCTTCTAGAAACCCAACAATCGATCAGACAGCAAAGCAAAAGCCACTGGACCGTCGCAGGCCTCACCGAAGAGAACTGACGGAGTGTGTTTGCTACATGTTCTCCACTCAGGGAACTATAGCATCAAGTAAGTCATTCTGGTTGTGTGATTTTCAGAATAAAGTTTCAGACAGTCTGACAAAATACATCCTCCGTTCATGAATTGAAAACTAGTTCTGAGTCAAAATCAAATATCAGCCTACACTGAAGGTTTCACTTCTCCTTTACTGACCAGCAATGAAAGCTTTCCCATTGTGTATTGTTACTGTGGATGTGTTGATGTGATTATTCCTAAATGGAATCCTTTTGATACAGGAAGGAATCACATCTCAAAAACTTTCTGAATGACTTTGCTGTGTGTGAAAAGGGTGTGTGTTTGAGCATGTGTGTATGTGTGTGTTCCTGTGGAAAAAAAGGTATTTTTGCATCTCTGATTTGGTGCATGTGTAATTAAGGAAGGTGTGTGAAATGTAAAACTCAAACACGATGTGCAAATAAATGACTTGCAGCCAGTATTGCTGTCTTCCAGTGAAATGAATCACCCTGTCAAACTGTGGTGGTATATGGCTAATAATAACACATGGCTCTGAGTAGTGAGAGGATTCACTCATTTAAAAGCATGAGAACACACAGAGGTGAATTACCAGTTTATCAAACAGTGAGACTGCAATGCAGGATGTCTCCAGGAGCAGTTTATTCCACCAACAGAGAAGCGTGACATTCACTCCTGTGAGATGATTGAGAGCACAAATGCCTTCAGTTGACATATTCACAGATAATCATTTTATAGGCTGAATGATAGACGTCAAGAAGTGACGATTCTTAATGCCAGAAACCTTCATTTTAAGTAACTGAAGAACCCGTTGAATGGAGCAAGAGGAGCGTCAAAGAGGGCATCAACCTTTTTCTCATCTGCTTAAAGTTTTAAGGTTGTTACAGTTCTCTGCACCAACATTAAACCTAGGCAGGTGTGAGTATGTGCACACGCTTGGGAGATGGTAGATATGGTGAACCACCTGCTTACAGATCCCCAATGGGAGGTCTATGCACCTGGGGACACACACACACACACACACACACACACACACATACGCACGCACTGCTCCCATGTCACATTTCATGTCAGTGGGCATTTGATTGTAGACATTGGATACCTCAACATGACAAGGTGGAGTGGGTTCTTACTACAAGGTGACATCACAGCACATACGGAGATCTGCTGCCATCTAAATATACATATGTATGTGTGCGTTTGTGTGTGTGAGTTTGTGTGTGTCCATGTGCATCTGTTTCCATGCCCACACTTTTTCACACATGTCAACACACAAAAGCCACATGGGAGGCCATTGAGAGGTGCGGCAGCTGTGGAATATGTTATTCAAATGCTGTGTGTGTGTGTGTGTGTGTGTGTGTGTATGTGTGTGTCAAAATATTATGTATGTATTATAATGTCTATAGGAATAAATAACAAAGCCCTTCTCATATGTAAAAAACATTAAATAGCCAGAAATAGCTGTTTAAAATAACAAGCAGTGTGTTGTTGTTGTTTTTTTGCCTGTTAGTGACACATCTCGCTTTTTTTCTCTTTTCAGCAGGCCAACTCAAAAATACTTGATTTAGGCTTTTGCTTGCCATACGAAATGTGTGTTTCTGTCGTTAGTGTGCACCAGCCTGCTGAAAAGGGTGTGTGCATGCATGCGTATGTGCATGTATGTGTGTATGTGTGCACGTGCGCATGCATGTGCTCATGTGCATGTGCTCATGTGCATGATTGGCTCCCAAGCCTGTTCCTAGCCTCAGCGACACGGGCCAGGCCTGTGTGGCTGCCCCAGGGCCACCATTGTTCCCGGTCTGTGCAGCCCAGTGGCCACAGATGTTCCTTGTTTGATACTGTGCTCCTCACACATACTCCCCACTTCCCCCTATGTGTGGGTGGCCAAGTGGGGTGCCCTGTTGCATGCCACACTCGCACACCATTGGCCGCCCGGTGCCTACACGTGATACTGGAAGGGGGAAGCCATTGCGACTACAGTTTTAATCCCACCAGCATGCATAATGGAACAGAAGTAGCCCCAAGTAGGGAAGGATGCTTTGCATGAGGAGGTGTTCATAAAAGGATCATGGGAAAACAGGGTGCGAGAGGATAGAAGGGGAGCAGAACTGTTGTTCAAAGCACCTCGAGGAAAAGAAAAACAACTCTACAACCAACATCTCTCCGCAGTTGTGCTTCTATATCAGGCATGTGTGTGCATTGCATGTAATGCAAAAGGAGGGATTGATCTGGTGGCTTAGTGCAACAAACAGGCCGTTCAAATTAACGAAAGATGCAACGTTGAACGTTGACAGACCTTGACATCACCGCTGGAGAAAGACTGTGCTCACAGGGAGAGCACGGAGTGTAATGCTTGCTTTCTAAGCACAAATGTGAGGCACAAGCACACACGTCTCTCTCTATACCCTCATCTAAGAATCAGTGGGCCTCAACAGTTCAAGATTAGGCTTTCGATAGAAACATGGTGTTGTCTCAATCCAATAACCATAAAAAAATGCAATAAAATACCAAAAAAAAGTAAAGAAATGAATGCAATATAAAAATATTTGTTAATTTGGGTATTTATTCATTTACTTCTCTAATATGCTCATGCATTTTTGATTTCAGGGAGTGCCATTATAACCTCATTGTGTTGTTGTGCGCAGTTTTGCAATGACAATAAAGAAACATCAGCTCTCAGTCAACAGAAATGTTTGTTTCCCGTTTTCAAGTCGTGCAGCTTTGAAGTTATGGTGTTGTTTTTTTTAAACAGATAAAAACTTTTGGTTGTGGTCATTTCACTGTCTGACTGTGACAGACATGAAACATGCTCCACCAGTTCGGTTAAGTAATAGGAAGCATTAGCCTGTCACTTTGAAATTAAAATGCATACCGTGAGGAACTGACAAATACAGTGGAAATTTACAGCAAGACTGATTTACGAAACAGCTGAGAAACCCACTCACGTATGTGGAATATTAAAGTTCATTGGTTTATCCTTCAAAGTTTGTGGCAGCGTTGCAAAAATGTGGGTAAAAGTTATGTGACAGGTGGCATACAGTAGAAATGACTTCTAGTTACATAATATATATGTTTGATTCATTGTCACTTCATCAGTGAGGTAAGATGATACAGAAGGCAATTTGTAAGACAAGTTTGTGATCAGCAGGAATTGCGAGCTACAAATGCACATAGATAGAAACACGGAAAGAACAAGTCGGAAAGAAAAGGAAAGGATGCCATTTTCTCCTGCTGCTAGACACAGCCCAGTCTTAATCAAAATCCCACACAGGAAGAACACTTGAGTAGTTTAATCAAAGTTCAGCCTGCTCGGTATTAATAATAGAGCAGCGTGCTGAAATGGAGTTTTACTTATTCAAGACTGCACTTATTCGCCTCATATACCTTTAGAGTATAATAGGTTCTAGGTGTTGCGGGAGGGGAAATCAAGCCCAATCGAGCCTGTGTACATATACAGTGACATTTTAGCATACACCATAGATTACCATGCTAGTGATTTAAAATAATCCCTGGCTGGTTTTTTTTCTGGTGACGTGCAGCAGTTGATCCTTTATACAACACGATTTCAAACAAATGACCACAACCTCACAGTATTATGTGTTGGTGGCGCCATGTGTTAAAAATATGTACCAGTGCCATGGAAATGATGCCAATGAGAGTCAATGAGGATTCTTTCATGGATCATTTTGTCATGGTATACACATGAAATCCCTGGTTCAGCAATGTAATGCTATAGGCGATGGACACCTCAAAAGGGTATTATCCCATTTATGGACACTTGCCAAAGGGAAAAAAATAAATAAAATGAAGACCAATAATTTATATTTTAATGCATTTGGAAATTAAAATCTTAATTAAATCCAAGAAATTTAATTTTTTCCTGAACGCTATTAGGTTCTGATGCAGTTGAAACATTGTCCATCCCACCACTATACAAGACTGGCCCTTGACACAAGCTGGCAACGAGCTGACAAGAAGAGCACGTAGAGTCCCAGCTTGATCGCTACCAGCAAAGCTAACGTTACGGAACAGATTCAATCTTGATAACATTGTGAACAACAGATAAACACAAAATATGAACTGACAGTGTTTAACAGCAAGATAATCCAGTTTACCAGACATGGCATTCATTTTGCTGCAGACCCACAGGATGGGGTAGAGCCAGCCTTTTTCCCACTTTTTTGTGATAAAAAGTTTATTAAGACTTAAATAGGGAGCTAGTGGCCATGAAAAGCTCTCAGTAATTGGCTGAAATCATTCACCCTTCTGCAGTTTAGAGCATCACAAACTGCATGCAGCTGGCTCTCATAATTATTGACAGTCTGTCAATAAATTGTCTGTTTTGGTCTAACAGCTTGCTAAAAAGCAGCTGCTTTCCCACACATTCCCAAATACATAACTCATATTACCAGACCCATATATCTAGACTCCCACCAAACACCTACCCACCATTCCTCATTGCCTCCACCCTTCTCTCCACTGCTCCAAGACAGGACACCTCAGAACATCACACCTGCCTTCCCCAGGGCAATGCAGCTTGGGAAAATATCTCAGGTGAGTCTCTCTCTCTCTCTCTCTCTCTCTTGCTACTCTGGAGTTGGAATGAATGTTGGAATGCAACCCCTGTAAGCTAGAAACCACTGTCTTCCTCTTCTAATTAATTTTCAGATGTTTAAAATGAATGGGATGCTCAATATAAGAGACAGGTAGGCCGCTGTCATTGACTGACCTACATGTGTAGTTTGGCTACGACTAAACCAACATTTTTTTATTGTCAATAACCAAATTCATGAACCTGCTTTCTGTCTTTATAATTCCTTTGAAACAAAGGGTGAAATGGATCAATTCATACAAAGTCAAATACCGTGTGCGCTGAAGATTTTTTTTATTTCCCTCTGAAAAGCCATGTC